>NC_052535.1:89054453-89209154 GCF_016699485.2 Gallus gallus
GGATGAAGGACAGCAGTGGGCTGAGCAGAGTCAAGCCAAGGCAGTCACCAACTCAGATTTACAGATCTTGTTCATTCTGCTATTATACTGTAGTGTCCTTCTTGATCATTCCCAAGATGCTTCCTGAGCAATATACCAAATCCATAAATGATTTTCCAAAGCCACAGGCCCTGGGACACAGTCAGGTCCCTTCTCTGAGGGGACAGTGGGCCAAGATCCATCATCCATGGCAGGGGGCTGGAACTACATCATCTTTAAGGTCCCTTCCAACACAACTTTTTCTATGATTCTGTGATTATCTATTGTCCAGAAATGGATTCCCCTTAGCTAAGGCTAAGGGGCTGTTTAAATGAGGTGTTTAAGTGCACTGTGCTCAAGTAAACAGTCTCCACATGGACCTTGTATTTATAACTTGTCCTTCTAGTGCTTTCCATCACATAGACCCGTTACGATATTTCACTTGCAGATAATGTGTTCTTTGGCACAGATATCTGTTAAGCCATTGACTGCCTATGATGCTCAGTTAGTCTTAAATGAAGCTAACTCCAAAAAATAAAAATTGCAGAGCCTGACACTAAGACAAAATTTTCCTCTGTTTTTTCTCATCCATCTCACACACCCATCAGATGCTTACATTGCCCCTTTCTCCCACAGAATTAATATTTTGGCATGAGCCAGACCCATAATTCTTTCAGAAGCAAAAGATTTTAATTTCATTAGTGCTAAGGCCCGGAAAGAAGCAAGCCCTGTAGACAAAAGAGGAGCTAAGAACTGAGAATCCAGAAGTCAGCTCTCCTGATGACTCACAGGACTCATGTCAACATATCAGAGCAAATAAAATGTCACATCATGAAAAATCCTCATTGTCTGCCCATAAGTCCTTCTCCCATCTGAGCAGTCTCCCTTTCTCATGCCCTGCTAAAGGCCACAGATCTGTTCAGACTTCCTCGTAGAGTCCCTGTACAATGTGGATTTAAGGAAGGGAGCCAATACTCTCCCAGGCCAGGGCTTGAGAGGTCATCTTTCAGCTCTGACATCATCTGGACTGACATTTCTGAAGAGATGTAGTTAAGAAGCAGTGTATTAACCAGCTGGGGAAGCAGAGCAGAAGCCTGATATGACGGCAAGGAGGAAAGTGCAATCTGTAGTCACTCTTTCCCATCTTCCATGATAAAGTGGGGAAGTCCCATTGGCAGCAACAGTGAGCTCCCTGTGTTTGAATATCCCATTATCATGTCCTCAAAGTACTTATGAGGGACAAGCAGGCTTACATTATTACAGGCAAAAGAGATAGGCATTGCTCACTGACCATTTCCTAGCGCTCAGGCATGTGCTGTAGTCACCAAATGACTGCAGAAGGAAAGATGAGCCCCTATCTCCTGATCCAGACATAGTCTCTGCAGCTCTTGTTTTGGAAGATGGACTCTCATGTTGAAACAGGCAAAGCTCTGCCTGTTTTGGGTGTTCCACTGGGTCATTAAGAGTGGATAGTTGGACACAGACATTATAGACATGTTTTTCTATAGCCCATCTGAAGTCAAAATGCAAAAGAGTTTGGGGGTCCAAAAGGTGTGATAAATCACCAGCCAAGCAGTTGCTCTCTCCCTTCTCCTGAGCACTACCAGTGCATTTACTATGTGCAGTGATCTTTTACAAGGTTTAATTCTGATGTGCTGTTCACAAGTTTGCTTCTTCTCCCCTTGAAATGGACAGGAGATTTCTCTTTGATGTGGCAGAAACCTCTATCAAGCCCTGAAGGACAATTTGTGATTAAAGCCCATTAAAAAGCTCATTTATTTCATTCCTCTGGCCCAACCTGCCCTTGGTTATACAGGTGGGGCTCTGGAGAAGACTGCACTTCCATTTTATGAAGAAGCTGTCCTAAAATAGTCCAGGGAATGACTAGAGAATGGGGAATTCCCATTTCACCCCAGATGTTTCCCATAATCAGCCCTTGCTCTGGTTGACTGGTTGCATTCTGCTGCCCAGGAGCAGTGTTTGGATGTAAATTGCATTGTTCACCTGAACGTTGGCAGCCACAACGTTTGGGCTTGCAGAGCTGAATGCTGTGGCAGCACAGCCTCCTCCTGGTGCAAGCTCCTGTCCTGTCCTTGTCATAGACAGCCATGGTCTATCCAACTATCTGAAGACAAGGCTCCTCAAAGCTAGACACAGAGTTGGAGCTAAAAAGAGCTTTTATTTTTCTCTATTTTTTTTTTCTTTCTTTCAACAAAGCAAATGGAACTGATCTCTGTTTAATGGCATCCAGCTGAGGAAAAGTCACCATGGTTTGTACTGAGTAGTTGATCTGTGAAACTGGCCATGGACTTTTCAGCCAAACAGGTTTCCCATAAGGGCTTCATCACACCATTTAAATGTGATGGGGGAAAATTTCTGATTTAGATGACATGAGAATTAAATGCCTCATTTTGCATCTGGTAATCCCTTATATTTTTGATAGCACGTAATGACTTTGAATACATTGTGATTTCAGAATTAAGTGGCAGTCTTTTCTCATGTGGACACTGCAAACTGGGACCTCCCAGCTCCAAGCTGCATTCTGAGCTGAGTTTCCTGAAGAACTTTATCTTCCATAATGCAGAGGGCATCTTTTCACTGCTGAAGCTGTGTGATGCATCCTGAGAATTAATAACCAGGCATGTTATGGGAGATATGGTTGTAGGAAATCACTGGGGTTGCTGTGTCAAAATACAGAATGACTGTAGATAGGTGGAGAATTGCAGCTTAAGAACGTGATTTAATCAGTGGGGTTGGGACTTCCAACAAAATTATTGGGGCTGTGGTAACAATCTTAAGATCAAGCATATCAATTTGGGAGTTTTTTCATAATTATCCTTTGGGTTGAAATCCCTGAAGCCAAGAAGTCTGACATGTCTGCATCTCTTGGGATTAACAGGCTGTAGAAAATCTGGGATTGTAAGTGGTTCTGTTCCATCTTGCAAGGCAAAGGCAACGTTGGGATTTTTAGGCAGAAGGAGGTAAATACCCTATTCTACTCTGCTTGCATCAGCCTTGTCATTTGCAAATAGGTGCAGGATTCCCGAGTTAAGGAAAGAGGGGACTGCAACCATTGGAGGTGGAGGGCTGGAGCACCTGTTGACAGCTGTGATGCCTTTCCCCCACCCACTCCTTTTGCTGTGCCTGTGTCTCAGAAAATGCACCTCACACCAACACACAGCCAACAGTTCCAGTTATCCTTTTGTGATACAGACTCAAGAGCTCTCATCTCAAATTACTGCTCCCAAGCAGGTACTTACAGACAATGATAAATTACCCCTTAACCTTTTCTCAGTAACACCAGGCATCATCTGCCTCCCCCTGCTCCTGTCATCCCCATCCCCAAACCTTCAGCTGTTCAGGCGGCTCTTCCCTGAACCACCCACAGTTAATCAGCATCCTTCTGGAGCAGAAACAAAGCAAATTGAGGTACCCAGGAAATGCAAAGCCACCTGTATCCACCTAGGTGCTGCTCTGCTCCTTGTTGGCAGAAGATCTTTGCCAACGTAATTACAGAGCAGTTTGTCATAAGGCCCTCCATCATTCCACTCCAAATCACCCCAATCTCTCCTTTCCAAGTGGGTACTCTGACTCATGCTGCTTCTCTCCAGGGGAAATATTAACCTGAATGACCCAGTGTTGTGCAAAGTAGCACAGGCAATTCTATCTCATGGCAGGACAGGAGGTCAACAAGACCTCCTTTGGTCCTAATTTCTAACATATGGCAAGAGTTCAACCCTTAGACACTATGTAAGTGGAAGGGAGCTCTGTAGAGGTCTCCCCCCATGATTATGGAGGTTGGAGAAGCCTCAACAGGTTCACACAATCATTAAGGTTGGAAAAGACCACTAAGATCACCAAGTCCAACCATCAACCCATTGCCACCATGTTTCAGCCCTACCTGCTATAGCACAATATAATTTATAACATCCTGCTCTGGCAGCATGTTCTCCGCCTTCAGTATTGGCAAACACAAAATAAGCCCAAGATAATCCCTTCAGCTCTTCTCCTGACGTACCTGCTACTTGCTTATCGCTACCGGGAGTGAGCAAGAGACATCCACTGGTACCTCATCCATCACTTCCAAGTGACAGACCGTAACGTGTAGGAAGCCTAAATCAGTGGCTGCAGAGAGCAGCGTGCCGTTTGGGGCAGATGAAGCTGCTCTACTTTTCTATTAAATCTGACAGCTGGACCGGTGCCAGGACAGCACGGTTGCACGATGCCTCTCTAAATTGCAGTCGGACTGTGACATACTCAATCAGCCTTAATTCTGTCCGCGAGAGGCTGAGTGTTGAGGAGAAAGGTCCCTTTCAGTCCGCAAATGTATTGATCTGAGTGTTGAGTGTGAGGGACCCTTGGTGGGAACCGAAAGAAAAAGTGCTGGCATTTATGAAAGGGAAAGAGGCTGCATTGTATTTGGTGGCGGGGAGAAGAAGAAAAGGCTGCTTGTCAAATTCAATGAGCAGTTTCATATGTAGAGAACTGTTTATGGCCCTTTCTAATTGCTGTAATATTCCTGCTGCAGCCACAACTCTCTTTCTAGCTGCTTCACTTGCTTTGACAAATCAGCTGCCAGGAGAAGAGAAAACGGTAAAGTAAATAATTTAAGCAATGAAGGGAAGGGTGACCAATCTTGCTGATTTCTCAATCTCTGCTCTCTGCTTGCAGAAAGGCTCCCAAACGGGATGCAAGGAGGAGCCATGCCTGGTCAAATATTGGCCTATTGACCTCTAGCTTTGGTCAATCTGCTACCTACACCTTGAGGCAAAGGCTGCCTCCTTTCTGTACAACACATCCCATAAATTGTGTTTTGTCATCCATAGGAGTGGGCAGCAAATGTCCTCTTGAGTGCAGCTTGCTATTGAAGCGTGAGGAGCAGGTTGCTTAAACTTCAGAGCAGGGAACATATTTTGATACCCAGTGTTCAAAACTGCTTTAAAAACCAGGCACAACATCAGATGTGAGGTTTCTATCCAATCCCTTCAGACTGTGAGCTCTTCCAGGTGTGCACTTTCCCCGATGTATTCTTGCTATGATGCATAGGATGTTGTCCCACGGGTGAAAAACTCATCGCCAAAATTTTCTTCACAGTCCATAAGTGTGCTTCTGAGAAGCCTAAGGTTTCGTTCCACTTGCCTGTGTAAAGCTTTTTGTCTGTTTGGAAACCTAGAGACAGAGATGCAGTTATTGAGTGTCACTGTCTTGGACTGGTAGGGTCCAGTGGATGGGCATCTGTCATAAACATATATGAATGGGGACAACTGATATGCATGAACCCTTGCACAGGCCAGTAGGCAGCACCAGCTGCTTGGCATCTGCTGAGCCATCAGAGCACTGCTGCAAGCAGGAGGGCTACCATCCTCCAGTATCTGTTTGGCATTGTTTGGCACTTCTCTCACAAAGTACTGTTTTCACTCAGTGGTTGGATTCATGGCATATCACAGATTGGTTTGAGTTGGAAGGGACCCTTAAAGACCATCTGGCCCCACTGCCTGCAATGAACAGGGACACCCACAGCTCCATCAGTGCTCAGAGCCCCTCCAGCCTGACCTTGGATGTCTCCAAGAATGGGGCACCCACCACCTCTCTGGGCAACCTGTACCAGTGCCTCACCACCCTTACTGTGAAATATTTTTCCTTAGATTGGTTGGATAGCTATAATAGTAATAATAATAATAATAAATACCCCTTTCTTGAATATATTTTATTTATCCCCATTGTTTGGTGAGTATTGGGTGGCCAAGCATGTCACCACTTTATCCCAGGGAAGAAAACTCCCCAATACTTAAACCCGTGAAGAAAAATTGCAAGCCCATTTCTTGTTATACAAAAATGCACAAAAGGTTCATTCTATTGGTAGTTTGATGGAGAAGAGCTCTCAGGAAGTACATGTAGTGCTTTTCACAGTACAGAGCAGAGTGACTGGAGTACCCAGGCAGGAGTACAAATGCCTTTGAACTTGTCTGGTTACTAATGACATACGCTTGGCTTATTGTTCTTAACTAGGGTATTGTCTGCAAATTGCTTTTAGTGGTCTTTTGTCAGAGGCAGGAAAGATAATCTTCCTTTTCAGCAGCAAAACATAGAAGTACTGACATGATTTGATCTCTTTATAGCGTGAATCACGAAGGTTTGGCTGGACACTTCCTTGAAGCAGAGAATGGAGGAAGGAGGATTAATTGGAGGGATAGGCCCCCACCAGAGGAGCAGGCTGCCCAAGGCAATGGGCACAGGGACATCACTCTCAGACATAGGGTTTAGGTGCTGCTGTGTGGAGTCAGGGGTTGGACTTGATGGTCATTGTGGGTCTCTTCCAACTCAGAATATTCTCTGATTCTAAGATTCTGATTTCTTGAAGCATCCGCTGAATTGCATTTTCACAATCAATAGCAGTTCCCTTCTTTCCCCTCCTCCTCTTATTGATGCCAAGGGGAGCAGGTGCAGAAAGTCGGTGAGTCTTTCAGGAAATCCTACCTGCAGTGCTGAGGGAGAAGCTGCTCTGACGTGTTCAGCTCCCTGTGGGTCTTTCTGTGGATCTGAGTTGTATGTTACTTCTGTACTGCCCAGTGAGTGAATTCTCTGCTGTTTGGTCCCTTGATCGTACAATATATGGTCCATCCTCAACTCCTTTTAGGAGTGAGGAAACTCTGGATTAGTGTTCTGGGCATGTTTTAGCCCATGAAAGGATCTTAAAGATCATAGGGTTTCAACCTCCCTCCTGTGGGCTGGTTGCTGCCCACCAGCTCAGGTTGCCCAGGGCCACACTCATCATGGCCTTGGGCACCTCCAGGGATGGGGCATCCACAGCTTCTCTGAGCAACCTGATTTGTATCCTCTGAACTCTCTTTATTCCTGTGCTTTCCCAACAAGGCAGACAACACGTATACACTTTCAGAACCACGCAGTGAGGCTGGCTGCAACACAGCTATTGCTTTATTTTAAGTCCTTTGATCTCAAAACACATGATCACTCAAAAATAATAATGACATGCTGGCTAGACGGGCTTAGAGGAAAGGAATCATTCCAGGGTGGTGTGCCTCAGCGGTGTGCATATGAACTGCTGTGCACCAGGTGGCTGGAAGGACAGAGATTTTTCTCTGGTCAGAGGATTAAAACATTGTTCATGTATCTGTAGACTTTCCAGAGCAGCTTTCTGGAGCCACTTTGGAGTCTGAAGAGAGATAACTATAAGGACTTTAAAAAATGAGCACTTCTGCAAAGCCTAGTAAGCATGTCAGCATCTTTAGGCACCTGAGCACCTTTAGAGATCTCAGCTCCAGCAGCTGAAAAGGAGTTCCAGCACTTCCAGACTGCGCTGAGCTGTAGCAATCATAGAATCATAGAATTGCCAAGGTGGGAAAAGACCTACAAGACCATCCAGTCCAACCATCCACCCATCACCAAGAGTTCTCACTAAACCACATCCCTCAACACAACATCTAAATGTTCCTTGAACATTTCCAGCTTCAGTGACATACACATGAGTTGCTCAATGCATACGAGTTGCTCATCTATTTATGAGCTTCTCGCAACTCATGTGGAGTTGGAGACAAAAGCTATGCCCTTACAGCAGTTCAGTTGCTTCAATCTTTGTCCTTTCCTTTGAGATGTTCTCTGAGACGTCACCTGCTACCCTCCAGCCATTCATCATGGTGCGCTGGAAATTGCTGGATGAAGTCTCCTCATCCATCCTAAGGATAATAGAATCATTATGGTTGGAAAGACCACTAAGATCGCCTAAGCCAATCATCAGCCCATCCCCACCATGCCCACTAACCACGACACTCAATGCAACATCTACTCTCCTCTTGAAAACCTCCAGGGAAGGTAACTCCACCGCTTCCCTGGGCAACCTGTTCCTATATGATGACGAAAGGAGAGACTAGAGGTGGTGGCTTCTCAGCTACAAGGCCCCAACCTCAGTAGCCCCTTCTGTCCATGTACATGGGGATCTAACATGAGCTACAGGCTACCAGAGAGAAAACTGGCTTGGTCTAGTTTCTGGGAAAAGGTCCAAAAGAAGGAGGAGAGCAGCCCTTCTTCCCACTCTTCACGCAGCAGCTTGTGAAATTGATTAGCAAACACACACTGAGAAGAAAATAGGAAGATTAAGAAATGGAACCACCATTTTATAATAGAATGGTTGGCTTGATGAAGGGGAAAAGAAAAATTAAAAATGATGAGGTCCCTCAACAGCATGCTGTCTCAAGAAAAACATCAGAATAGGGCTAAAAAATGAGGAGAAGGACAGAGATTCGATATTGTTTCCTCCATTGTAGAGTCAAGGTCAACCATGTTGCAATTTTCCCTATAAATCCCCAATCTTAGATGACCTCTGACAGGACAACACTGAAGAAGAGATGTCTCCATACCAGGAAACTGGGAAATCAATGGTTTCCTCTCCAGATCAGAGAAGTTGTTATAGTGAGTTCCAGCCCCCATTGGTTTCATGTACTTATATTATTTCCAGGGATTTGAAGTCTACCCTTGTAGGGAGTAGGGATCATCCCCACAGCCTGAGACATGCAAGCTGCAATGGCTTCCACCTGAGCTGGTCGATTCTGGCTCACCTGGCAGACATCAGTAAGAAATCAGCACTCCCAGGGGGTGGTTTGGTTTGGCTAATTTTGGTGAGATTGATCATGTCATGCAAGTGCCATTGACTATAATGGGAGCTGAGGGTGAATATTGCTAATGGAGACGTTGCTGTGAGTACCACGCTATGGAAGGTCAAGAGAGGGACAATCAGTACAAAGCACCTATTTTGCAAATTCTGGCTCCTTGTTTCTCTATGGATAGAAATAACTGCTGGCATCTATTGGAGGTGATCATACATGCTATTACCACCTCTCTCCCTTGCATAGAGGTTGCAAAAGTTGAAGGTTGAAAAGGACCACAATGATCATCCGGTTTCAACCCCCTGCTATGTGCAGGGTCACCAACCACCAGACCAGGCTGCCCAGAGCCACATCCAGCCTGGCCTCGAATGCCTTCAGGGATGGGGCATCCACAACTTCCTCGGGCAACCTGTTCAGTGTGTCACCACCCTCTGAGTGAGTCATGGCTGTGTTAGGCACAGAAGCAACATGTGGATCTGAATGGCCCCAGCAATCTGCACCGTGCAGGAGTTTCCTTACAGAGTAAAACTCATGTGGCTGTCCTGATGGAGCTGAATTGCAAAACTGACACAGGCAAAGGGAAGACCTAAGGATTCTTCTGTTCCTTCGGTGCAGATATGGGTCTGGACTTGCAGCTATGGAATAGGGTGAGTTTCAAAAGAAACATATTAGGAAAAAAAACATCATCAGATGCAAGGAAGTTAATGCCAGCCCCTTGTCTTCCCGAAAATACCATTCTGCTGGAGAATGAAGGGAAGGATTGTTTGGGTCCTCCCAACACAAGGCCATGGATGGAGTGTGGCACAAACAATCCTTTTACAACCAGACATGACCTGACCTGCTCGCCCCTCGCTCCAAGTGCAGGGCTTGACATTTCAGGCCAGCCATGTGAGATACTGCATGAGATCACTCTGCATTTGACCCAAAGTGCTTGGTTAGAGAAATACTCACCCAGCTACTCCTCATCATGCTTCAGAGCATCAATAGCAGCAAATGAGCTGCCAGTCACAGAGGAAAATACTGCTGCTGGAGAAAACTCCCCATTTAGCAGCACAAACCTCATCATTAATGTTATCGTTAGCATTATTTTTAATTATTAATTTATCTCTGCGAGGCATGGAGGTCAGGATCAGGGTTCGGTTGTTGTTTGACTTTCCAAAACGCAGTGGTGAGTAACACCCCCTGCCTGGTGAAGCTTACAGCCTTAATCTGCTTTGCTGAAAGTTTCAAAGGGAGTAGGATCAGATCGAGGGGATGAGCATTAATCTCCTTTTCCTTTCTTCCTAACCCTTTGTGGCAATCCTTTCTTCAGCTGTGTGCTCGCATTCACAGTGAGAGGTTGGAACTACATTAGAGTAGCTAATTCTGCATAGGCCACCTCCAGCTACAGGCTGCCACAGGAAACCTGACCAGAGTGAGAATAAAACTCAGAGAAGTGAGCTCTTTGGTTTGTTGTGTTCAGTAATTACACCCATGGCCAATCAGGAGCATAAGGCTGAGGCACTGAAGGGCTGCAGCTACTCCAGCAGAGTTGGGACCTCTTGTACTTTGGTGAAGCATTGAAACAGGCTGCCCAGGGAGATGGTGGTGTCACCATCCTTGGAAGTTATCAAGAAAGGGGAAGATATCACAATGTATAGCGTGGTTTAGTTGCATGGTGGTGATGGGTTTGGGTTGATGGTTGGACTTGATGATCTTAGAGGTCTTTCCAACCTCAGTGATTCTATGATTCTATACCAGCACCCAACGTCTGATGCATAGTTCAGTCTTTGCACACTGGTTCCCTCTCACCTTTAATGCTCCTCTGACGTGAGCAACTCCCATCACAGGAATGGTCAGTGAAGATGAGATGGTCTGTTGGATGATTACTGGCTTGTCTTGAGGGACTGATACGAAACTGTTGTCTTCCAGTCTAGCAAAGTGTCTTGGTAAAAAGAGAATGATATCATTATTAAGGGTGACACTGGAAAAACTCCCATGAAGGTTCATCCATGCTGGAGTGAAAAGCATTATGGAGGAGAGTAAGATACAATAAAGCAGTGTTTACAAATAGGATGTCTGTCCTGGTGGAAGGCCTGATGCTTCGTACTCTATGTTGGGGTGAAAACCTGAAATATTAATAACAAATAGATTAGTATTGTTTACTTAAATATATACAAATAAAAATCTATTTCTAAATATATATGAATAAATATTAATAAATGGAAATTAAACAAAATGTTAATACATAAATTTAGAAAAGATGAAATGCTTTACTTCAGCATCTATAGCAAAGTGAAAAGAGCTGACACGCCAGAGTCTAAGCTCTGTGCTTGTTTGCTGAAATGGGCTCAAATTTCACCTCTTTTTTTATGTCTTGTCATTCTTTCAGAACTGTGGGGGGGATTTTTTTGTTCAGAGCTCACTTTTTAGGTTTACTCTTGGTAGTTCATTTTGGCTTCAAGTGATTGTTCTGGTGCCCGGAAACTGATCTTGGTGAAGAGGGCAGAGATGTGGGTGTTTGCCTGAGCTGTGGTGGGTGAGGCAAAGATATAAGGGTTGACAGAACAGTCCTTTAGGATCTTCATTCCCAAACATGGTGCTCCTTGTGGTGGGAGGACTGTCCTGTCCAATATTATGGTGGAAGAAGCAACATGTTTTTGGGTGGCTACTCTACATAGCATTGAGATGATGGGAGCTGCAAACACTCAATTAGAATGGTTTGAGTTGAAAGGACCCCTAAAGGTCACCTTGTCCAACCCCCTGCAATGAACAGGGACGCCCACAGCTCAGAGCCCCATCCGGCCTGACCTTGAACGGCTCCAGAGATGGGCACCCACCACGTCTCTAGGCAACCTGTTGCAGTGGCTCATGTCCATCTGCCATCCACCAGTACCCCCAGGTCCTTTTTGGCAGGGCTGCGCTCCATCCTTACATCCCCTCGCTTGTATCAGTAGTGGGGTTTCAATGACCTACGTGCAGACCTTGCATTGTTGAACTGCGTGAGGTTTTCATGGACCCACTGCTCTGTCTAGGTCTCTCTGGAAAACAGAATCCATTCATAGAATCATAGATTTATTAAGGCTAGAAAAGACCCTCTAAGATCATCCAATCCAACCATCCACCTGCCACCAATATTGCTGACTAAGCAGTGTCCTTAGAATTCCCACGCTTGCCACAAATCTGAACACAAGCATTGAGTCCCATTTGCTCAGTGGCCCATGGACGCATCATTTTGGGATGGATGGAGGAAAGCTGACAGCTGGAGGCCCACACAAGCATGCTCTGGAAAACATCTCTGCCTTTGAGCCGCAGTGCCGGATAAGGCTGTATGGAGCAGCTGATCTGCATGATGGCGTGGAGGGAGAGGGAAGGGGGTAATGAAAGCAGCATTTCGTGAGGCAGCACGTGTGCAAATTTCAGATTTCTCCTTTTGCCTGCAGGGCTGGTACGCTGCTCGTTGAACCAGGCTGCTAATTTCCAAATTGATACTTACTCTAATCCCATCCCTGAAGGCGCCGTTATGGTGCCGTCAGTAATGGGTTATTATTTGGGCTTGTTGGCTGGGGGGGGCACAAGAGCAAAAGGAGGAGGGACATTTTTAGAGCAACGCGCTGATGTTGGAAAAAAATCAGCACTGCATTGCTCGTTCCCCAATTTGCAGAGTGATTAGGCTGCTTTAGAGCTGTTTGCTCTCCCTTGGTTTGTCTGCAGCCTCTTTTTTTGGGGGGGGGGGGGGGGTAAGGGGAGAAATCTTAGAGAATTTGACTGCCTCATAACACTTATCCCAAGGAATCAGTATTGATTTCAACATAACATTTTGTTTTAAGGCTCCTTTTGTTGTTTTGCATTCACTCTTAATGATAATAAGGTTTATAAAATCCATGATATTTCCTCGTTTCGTGAAATCTTATTGGGATAATTACCTTGCTCTGTTGACAGATAGTTGTGCCTGAATTATATAGAGAACACAAACTGTTATCAGCTTTTCTTCCATCTCTTAAAGAATGCTGCCTTACTTTACCATGCATTGGGCGTATGAATATAGAGTACACACTAAGAAATATTATATCCAATGTGACCTCAGTTACGTTTTCCCCCCATGCAAAAGAAACCCCAAAATACCACCCAATACATACAGGTAGAGTGACCTTTACAGTAAATAGAAAATCAAATAAATGAGAAATAATAATGGCTAAGCCTTCAGGACAGAGCATGCACTACGTGTGTGTCTTGCCTACTCGCCTATGTCCAACACAGTATAGACATAACAGACAAGCTCTGATACTCACTGACCATTAGTCAACCTCATAATTATTTTTTGTTTCTGTCCTTTCTCAGGGTTGATACCTCCAGTCTTCTCCATATGAATCAGGCTACCAAAGACTTTGCTTATGGGGAACTCTCTTGCAAATACGGCACACAGTAAAAAAAATAAGTGCTTCCTTTTCAACTTCTTGAGACTTTACATCCCCTACAAATTATTCCTGCTTGCTTGTGGCAGAGTTAATTGAACCCAAAGATTTCTGAACTTCCAGAACCATACAGAGAGCAAGAAATGCATTAGATAAATCTATCGTGGCTTTGGATTCTCCCCAGCAAACCGTACTTTGTTTAATCCCTCACAGGATGTCTAATTCTGTATCTATAGTTGGCTGTTCCTGGCATTTTCATCTCATCTTTGGGACCACCTGGCCAGACTCTTCTCTTCACTCCCTCCTTCAGGATGGCTCTCTCCATTTTGCCTTTTAGGAACGGCCCCTGTGTTACCCTCTTATTTGATCTCATTCTTGCTGAGGCTGTATGCTACCTCAAGTGCTGGCTGGATGAAGCCTTGCTAGGGAGAAACCTTATACTTGGTGTCAGACCATAGCTCTGGTCTTGTTTGGTTTTCTCAGTAGGACTGGCTCCTCTACTGCAAATATCAGGTAGCTTGGACTAAACTGTCTTTCAAAAGTGAGCTGCTGAATCCTATCCTTTTCTCATTGGAAAGGTCAGTTTGGAGCCAGGAGTTGGATTCGATGATCCTTATGGGTCCCTTACAAGTCAGGATTTTCTGATTCCATGATTCTATGATTCCATAATTTAGCTTAACGGTGCTCTGACTAGAAGGGAAAGTACTGCATTTTGACACTGACCTTCCTAGAAGTTTCAGGATCCCAGCACACCAGAGACCTCTGACTCAGCTTTTATCATGTGAAGCTCCTTGGAAAACAGAAGATTTGATATGCTTTTAATTTGTTTTGCAGACTTTGGTGGAGGAGGTTGTCTGAACACCAGTGATCCCTTCCTTATGACCTCTGGGATGTGTGGGGCACAAGACAGGTGTCCTTTTCCAGGACATGTGATCCATTGAAGAGCTCTCCTAGCCATGCCTAGTGAGATGGAAAGAGGTAAAGGGTGCATCAAAGCTCTTGCAAGTACTTTGAGCACTGAGTGATTTCTGAACACCTGGACTTTTATTCACAGTGAACTGCAACCATGACTAGAAATAACTCCAGGCTGCTCAGTTGCGTCCATCAGAGCCCATCATTGCTCTCATCTACAAAGCCAGGGCTGGGAAGGTCAACATGTCTCGTGCAAAGGGTTTCACATGTCAGAGTGACTAGGAGCCACAGACCCAGCCAACCTGCAACTCCACGTTGCTGCTGAATCCAGTTACCTCTCCACCCAGCTGGGAGATCTGGAGAAGGGTTTCTTTTTGCTGCATTTAAACAGGCACAGATGGCAAAGCCAGATGCTTGTTCTTTTGTTCCTGTTGGCATCGCAGAGGTGGCTCTCGGTCAATTAACAGTTATTGCTGCATGGCTTCTGATTTCCCCAGGTTGGCACACGTAACAGCTGTGCCTGGGTTGAGGTGAAGCATCGGAGACCAGATGAGAGCAGGTTTTGGAAGGCAGATCCTGCAAAGCACTTTGGGCTTTGGTGAGAGGAGGTGATTTCCATTGCTGATGCTGTCTAACAGTGACGGTGTGACTGGAGAGAAGGAAAGGGAAGGGAAACGTTTAAGAAATCACTAAAGTTACCACTTTATCAATACCTTTCCTTTCATGGCACTGCTCTCTTTGAGAGCACTGATAACACTTTATGGCCCTTCAGAGACAAGGTACTTTCCAAATAGTACAGTTCTGATGGCAGTAGTGGTAGAGAATAGGAGGGCTACCGAGTTGTTAAATTGACTTACCAGGGTGTGACATGAGCTAATACCAGAGCGGTGCTTACAGAAGCTGAGAAGGATTAGATCTTCCTCGGGGAAGACACTGCAGATGTCTCACGGTGCCTACATTTCATTAACCACTCCTTTCAGCCTGATTTCTTTCCTTCATCACATTCAATGACTACTTTTATTTTTCGCTTGAAAGCACAAACTATTTTGCATGTGTTTTGTGTAGGATTTGTTCACGACTGTCTCATGAAACAGAAGACAGGGGGGAAAAATAGCAGCTCAGGCAGTGATCAAACTTGATAAGGAAAGCTCGGGTGATAGATATTGAACATAAACTTTGGTATTGGTGTCCAGCAGCAGCCTGGCACATGCTGGAAACTCCTTAGCTGAGTGAAGTGTTGCTGTGGCATGGAAGCACCTCCTGAGCTTTGAAGGGAAGTCGTTGAGCACAGGTCAGAGACAGCTCCAAACATCCTCCATTAAATGTCACTGCATTCCTGCGTGATGGCATTTTAATGAGCACAAACTGTTTGCTTTTTGTCAAGATTTCCAAATAAGTGAGGACGATATGACACTGGAAGGAAAAGAATCATGCTTAGGCCATCTCATAATAGCTGTAAATCTTCCTCCTCCCCAAAAAAGTTAATAACTGCAATTAGTAGCTAAAGGAGACAGTTAAGCTCCGATAGCTGTCAGAAAAGTGCGCTGTAAACTTCTGGGGAATTTTAAGGAGGGCTGTAAGTCACCACTGGCTGTCATTACGTTAAGGAAAAGGTTAACAGAGAGCCGCAGACATGGATTTTATTATCCCATCGATTTGCTTTCCCTGTGCTCCGGAGTACTTTCCATAATTACAGAGACTGCAATGGAAACCTTGCTGGAGCGTGCCCACAGCAAAAGGGGAGCCCTCTGGAAGAGACAATGTGAGGATGAGATGGTCTTTGTTTAAAGGAGCAATCTCTCTGGATGACCTTAGGGGTTGCTATCTTGTCCACAACCTAAAGGACAGCACCCACTCCCAGCCCGTACTGAGCTGAGAAGAGGCATACATTAATAAGCCCAGAAAAATCCTCCTTCTTCTTGGCTTTTGACACCCTGCTGACAAAGGTTATCATTCTAGCTGCTTCCCATAGTATTGGTGAGAGCAGTTTTTCAGTGTTGGTGCCTGGGACAGTGGTTTTGTAGCCTTGGAGAGGATGTGCTTGGACGTCTCCCCTTGGGGCAGTAACAGCCACAAATCTTTACGTACCCCTTGGCAATCATAGAATTACCAAGGTTGGAAAAGACCTACAAGTTCATCCAGTCCAACCATCTGCCAGTGCTGGCCCAAGTGCTGGTTGTAAGTATGGTGAAGACATCATTAAAGAAGACCCTCACGATCATTTTTGCATCCGAAGGGAGGAAGAGTCTGTGTGGAGCTGTTGATGCACATGGCACCCATGGGACGTGGTTAGTGGGCATGGTGGTGGTGGTGGTTCGATGGTGGGAGTTGATGATCTTGGTGATCTTATCCAATCTGAATGTTTCTGTGATGATTCTGTTTTCATGCTCTTTTTGTGGTGCTCCTTGTAACCTCTCTTCTGGACTTCCAGAGAGCAGCATCAGTTTGGCTGATTCTTTACCTGAAAGAGCCATGGTTTCACCAAGGCTTGGTGATTCACTGTTGAAGCAGAGAGCCCAGGAGATCCCTGAAAAGCTGGACTGGGTGTCCCTCCTAGCATGGAAAATAAATGAGGACAACAGCTGTCACTGGTAGAAGTCCCTTTTCTGCAGCAGTATCTACCATTTCACATACATGAGCAGCTCAACCCAATGAGGGCCAACCCAGCTGTACAGACAACAGGCAAAGGTCAGTAAGATTTTGGAATCCTACTTGTCTATTTCTCCACTGTGTTGTACCCACATAAAGCAAAGCAAAATCACAGACACTGGAGTATCCTATGTTGTAAAATACCTCCTCCTTCAACTGAGACAGCTACTCTGAAAACATGTTGATCTTGAAGAACAGAACAGGACTTGCACAACAAAGTATTTCTAATTTCACCTATTTTAGGCAGTAGGACTGGTGCACAGCCACACTGCAGAACCATATGCCCATACCTATCCATTGACACCTGTCAAAAAGGCAAAGTCCTTTGCCCTATGAGAGAACAACTCCTCCATGCACCAAAAGGCATCTGGATTTGATTTTTTCCTATCATTTTATATGAGAGGAGAAAACAAGTTGCAAAGCAGTTGAGTGGCTTGCCAAAGGTCACAGTGTTCAAATAATAAATGGGACCTTTTAGAATGGGTTTGATTCCCAGTCCTGTGCAGCAGCCTCTTGAAGAACAAACAGCTTTTAAAAAACACCCAAGGTGAAATCCAGGCAATACGTCTCTAGAATTTAAATTTAGCTCCAGTACAATGCAAGCAATTATTTAGCTCTGTTGAAGGGTTTTGCTTACCTGTATTTTGGGGAGACTTGCTATATGCAGTCATCTGAGGGACCTGTGGTTGGGCTTGATGATCCTAATGGTCTCTTCGAACATTAATGATTCTATAATTCTATTTCCATACAGAGATGGAGGGAAGAAAGATTGGGTTAAAAACAGGAAATGCGTGTCTGAGAACAGATACCAGCCCACCAACCACTTCCTGGCCAAATTTAACACAAACACGAGCCCAAAGCACAGTGAACATCTCTTCTGTGGCCAAGAACCGGATCCGCCTCCTCTCCACTTCTGAAACAAAATAAACACACGCAAAAAATCCCTCTCTTCTCCTGCAGTTGAAAACCTGCCAATTTATAAGTGCTATTATTTCAATTTCTCTCCTCAGCAGTTAGAAAGTGCTAATATTTTTGGCTCTGTCCCAGCTGACCTGACCTCTCCGACATCCTATATCACATGAAAACCCTCCTGCATATCTGCGCTGGCGATAGTGTCATAAAAAGCATGGAAGGGAAGGGGGAGGCAAGGGACTGGGGAGGGAAGAGAAAAGAATGATTAAACAAAGCAATAGCCGGGCACCCACATAAAAATCTATCTAGGTGATGAAGCTGCAGTAAATGTGGCACATCTGAGCTTTTGTATAAATGATCAGAGTAAAATATATTTATACATATATATGAAAGAGTAGTTTAAAAATTACTCTGAGCCCACATTCCCCACCGTCACCAAAAGGAAAAGGAAAAAAAAAGCCCGAAATGTAGTATGTTATTGATTTTTTATAAGTCAGGGACAAATTTATTGGAGAGAAAAGTTCATTATTTAGTAATCCCACAGCTCAATCTGTTCTGCTGGCCATTAACCCTCAGCAGTTCCCATGATAAACTCCCCATGAACTCTCTCTGTGTTGCCTCAATGAGCTGCAGATGAATTCTGCTGAGTGCTTGTTGAGCTCACCTGGATATTCATCACGCTTTTTGCTGACACAGGGCTCCGTTCACTTGGGTGCCATAGCAGTGTCCATACCCAACTTGGGACCCACACGATGCTTCTACCACGGAATCACCCTCCAAGCGCTCATCACTCATCTGTGCAGGTCCCATCTATGCTAAGATCAGAAGAGTATTAAGAATGAGCAACTACATGCACCAAATCTCTTAATTTTCTCTCCATTCTTAAATGAATTGATATCAGAAGTTCACAAAGCATGAATACATGTGTAAAAAATGGGCTTTTTCACATGCATCATGGCACCATTCGTCATGGCCATGCATGCTGTGCACATGCATACGTAGAACACCACTACATACAAATCTGCATAGGCACCAGTTACTTCAGTCATGTACATGGACATGACAATCCATGGTGGGGTCTTGTTTCAGCCCTGTGCAACGTTTTCTGACCTCACTCTTTATATCAGCTCAGGTAACATGGGGGAAAAGTTGTGGCACAAGGGTCAGGACAGAGTAGGTGGAAATGTCACTGTTATCTGATGGCATTTTATATCCAATCTGCACATTAGAAAGCTCTACTCTGGGTAAGGGTTTGCTGGGAATCAGGCAAGAGAAACAGAATTCTAAAAAACAGTGTTGTGGAATTATGAGGGGAAGGAAAATGTATTTGCCTTGCATGTGAAATCTATCTTGGTAAGTTATTTGATAGAGTAGATGAATTGCTCATCTGAGGCAGGTTGAAATACAGAGTGTGAAGGAAAGGAATAATTGAAACCAGCCATCATAAACACTGAGGGTAAGGGAAATCGTGCACTCAGGAAAGGTCCTAATCATCCAGTGGCCATGAGGTAGGTTACAAAACACAGGGCAGCATCATGGAAAAGGAGCTATTGCTTCAGTTACCACTTTGCTCCAGTTCTCATAAATCAGTGCTCTTTCAACATCCCTACCTCTCAGAGTCTCCAGTCTCACCTCATGCTTATGTAATGTGTTTGCTCATTGGAGGACCTCTTGAGTTTCTTTGGCTCTGAGATGGGGAATGCAGTACCAGTGAGGAGAGCAGACACAGGTGGACACTCGACATTAATTATGGAGTTACAGCTAATCAGTTGAGGTGTAGGGTGCATCAGGACAAGAACACACACCGTCCAGTTACTCTGCCCCTGCTGACTGGTGGTAATTTATTAATTTGTGTTGGCTGATTTTGGTTGGAGGCTTTTCAGCAGGATATCAGAACAACACTCAAACACCAGTGAGGAGCAGGACAGTTTCCAGATGTAGAAAAAACATGCTTTCAGTGCTTGATGGGAAATTTGCTGTATGGGAAGCTGTCTGGCACTGGACTACTCCTGACTCTACCAAAGCAACAAGCAGAAAATCATAGCTCACTTTTACTCATGTTAGGGTCACTGGAAGTGTTGCAGAGCCATGGAGATGTGGCACTGAGGGACATGGTCATCGGGCATGGTGGGGATGGGTTGGAGTTGGACTTGGTGATCTTAGAGATCTTTTCCAACCTTAATGACTATATGGGTCTATGATTTTAGGATGAGCCTTAGCCTCCATCAGCTAACCAAGAGTTTCCCAGCCACCACCTGAAGGAGTGGGACAGACACAGGCATGCTCCCAGCCTTAACGCTTCCTCCTCCTCCCATGCTCACACGATGGTTTGAATGGACAGTGCTGTTGATACCTGATGAGGTATCAACCTGTCATGGACTTCTGACTCATTTCCATACAGAAAGAGGCAAACACCATTACCAACATCCCAATCACAGCTGCTTTCACCAAAGCTGCCTCTTCAGTTTTCATGGGACAACACTGGCCTCTGACATCACTTGGGATCCATTAGTGATATGTGCCTGTTGATAGGTGTAACGCCACTTGAATCCAAGTGGGATGAAAGATTTTATTACTTGGGCTTACTGAGCTTGCATTCAGCTCACATAAAGGTTCATTAGGAAGTGTTATTCCTCAGTCAGCTCATCTCCATGCACCCATAGTGTAAGCCAGCTGAATGGATCGAGAGAGCTTAAAGCCTCGTCTTTCTCCCTCACCCTTTCTGTCTAATGGCTGGCGAGGAGGGGAAGGGGAAACAACAGAACCAGAGGCAAGTGTCACCACAAAAGGGGTGGGAGATGGGAGATGTCACCACAAGAGGGGAGATTTAGATTGGATATAAAGAAGTTTTTTATGATAAGGGTGGTGAGCGCTGGCACAGGTTGCCCAGAGAGGTGGTGGTACCCCATCCCTGGAGACACTGAAGGTCATGGCATGGGGCTCTGAGCACTGATGGAGCTGTGGGTATCCCTGTTCATTGCAGGGAGTGGGACTAGGTGGCCTTTAGAGGTCCCTTCCAACTCAAGGTCCTGTGGGTATATGAAAATATCCTCTGCCCTTTAATGAAGCATCGTGTCACATGTGAAAACAAATCACACCCCCCCCCCCCCCAGGGCAATGCACTCACTTCTTAAGCACCTGCCATGAGGTATCTCAGGTTTAAAAAACCTCTCAGGTTTGAAGATTATTTATTTATATGCTGGCTAATTCTGAGTTCTGTGCTTGTACGCAAAAAGCCTCCGGGAGGAAGCGGGTATGGACAGGTATTTCAGCTGCTCTCTGTGCTTCATGCAGCCAACGTGCACAGGGAGGAAAAACACCTTGGTGGAAACGAGCTAACAAAGATCACTCCTCCAACTCACGATGCAGCTTGGGATCTTCATGGCTTGTAGAAATGTGCTGCGAGCTGTAGCTGCTGATTCAGATAAATCTAAGACAGAAGCAGGTAAAACAACAAGAAAAGAAGCTTAAAAAAAAAATCCCATAGGACTAGGGAATTTCCCATAAGTTTTATTGATGTAGAACTCCATGGAGGTATTAATTGGATTCTTCAGGGAGCAGTCCTTTGGTCCACCAGCCTTGCCAAAGCCATCTGGTCTTTTCCCACCGTGGTCAACCCCATGTTCAACCCTATGGGAGTATTAACCGTGTTCTTCATGGAGCAGTTTCTTGATCCACTGGCACTGCCAAAGACATCTGGTCTTTCCCTCATGCTCAAAGGTTGGAGGCATCCTCAAGTCCTGGAGGAAAAGCAGCATCTGGGACACAGTGGGTGCCCACAGATGAAGAGCAATCCCCTGGGTACCTCTGACATCAGTGGGGCTGCCACCCGAGCAGGACCAGCAGCCTGCCCCAGCCTGACAAGTTAACAGAGCTTGGCCAATCTGCACAGACACTTCAGGCTTTCAGGACTGTGCGTCGCTTTATCCAGGTCACTTGCTTTTTAGGCTTGGCAGAGGCAGAAGCAGCTTTTCCTCTGGCCGCAAGCACCAGCTGTATTTGCAGGCGTCTGTGGGGAGGAAAGCAAGAAGTTTTAAATCTCCTTTTTGCTTTCAGGGTCAGCGAAGTAAAACAGGTTCTCGAAAGTGCCCAGGCATTAGGAAAGGGTAAGTAAACCTGTCTTTAAGGGAGACCGCAGTCTGTCCATTTTGTTCCCACAGGAGAAATTTATCTGCTTTTTAGATTTTTTGGACAGAGGGACAATAGCTCCCAATGGCTGGGAATGTATCCTGGGATGTGATTCAGTGTGGAGCAAGACAGACATTTTTACCTAAGAAGATAATGGGTCGTTGGCCCAAGATCCTTTACTCTCAGCAGTCACAGAGCAACGTGTGCTCTGTGTGATTCAGCCCCAAGGGCAGATCTGATCCCCAATGGATTTTTCTTTGATTCATTTGTGCGTTTTCCCAAAATAGTGGGTAGTTACACTCAGTGGTTTTTGAAAGCTACATTTCTCCTTTCCAAGACACAACAACGTGCCTGTGGAAGCCTTCACCAGCTCTTCATCTGCTGCCAGTTTTTCAAGAATGAGTAAATCAGCACATCTATGTCTCGTAGGAAGAGATTGTCAGCCTTTAAATCTCCTTCAACAGAAGCAAGGGGGCTGAGATAAATGGCAAGAAAAGCCGAGATTTGTGGCCCTTGCAACATCTGTGATTTATGGTCCACAGATACAGAAAAAGGCTCTTTGCCATCCCACCTCCTATTAAGTTCTTCCATTGACTGCTGTTACGTTTTGTCTGGGATTGGTTCAGAATAAACGTTTAGATCTCCAACAGCATGTTGAATAACGTCTTCTCAAGAGGCATAAATAAAATAGATGCATGCCTTCAGCCATCTGCACACAATCACAGATTGTTTATATTTCAAGCCTTGGTCCAGTGAACTTCGAGACTAAATGCTTTGGAGAGACACATCAGACATATAAGTTTTCCTTCATAACCTACAGGAGATGGTACAGACTGGAAATTATGACCCTGTGGCTGACACAAACAACATCACACCTTCAGGGAAAGTAAAGCTGGGACTGGAAGAAAAATAGTATCATAAAATAGAATCATAGAATTATTATTAAGTTTGGAATAGAGGTCTAAGATCCCCAAGCCCAACCCCAACCCATCCCACCATACCCACTGACCACATCCCTCAGTGCCACATCTCCAAAGTTCTTGAAGATCTCCATGGATGGTGACTCCACCACTCCTTGGGCAGCTGTGCCAGTGCCTGACCACTCTTTCAGAGAAGGAATTTTTCCTAATGTCCAACCTGGACCTGCCCTGGTCCAACTTGAGGTCATCAGCTCTTGTCTTACCATTAGTTATCTGGGACAACTGCTCACAGTTACTTGGTTGGAGATAAGAGTTGTTATTCTTGCAGAACTAAAGGTTCCAAGAGATTGGTCTCCAGGTACTTCAAAGGGTAACAAACAATTGGTTGTCAGGAATCTTAATCATAAAATCATAGGATCGCCAAGGTTGGAAAAGACCTCCAAGGTCATCTACTCCAACCACCCACCTGCCACCAATATTTCCCCACTGAACCATGTCCCTTAGTACAACATCTAAATGTTTCATGAAAATCTCCAGGGGCTGTGGCCCCACCTCCTCCCTGGGCAGCCTGGGCAACCTGACCACTCTTTCAGAGAAGAAGTATTTCCTAATATCCAACCTAAGCCTTGTCTGGTGCAACTTGAGGCCATTCTCCCCAGTCCTGTCTTCTACTTCTTAAACTGTGTTTGCATGCCTTGGAGGATTTTCTTTGTCATCAGCAAGGAGCGAATCAAAGAAGGCTTGTGAATATACTATGGAAAGATAATGTCATATATTATTATGGGCAATCTTGTGTTTGGTGCCCAAAGCATCACTATGAGTTTTTTTAATAATCATGTGCACAGGACAAAGGATGTCTTGGTGCTTTGCAACTCAGAGCAGATCCAGCCCAGTGAACAGACACCAAAACATACCTTCTCCCCTGCCCACCCTGGGGGATCAGGCTATTTTATAGCCGTAGAATCACAGAACATCCTGAGTTGGAAGGAAATCATCATTCAACTAGTGCTTGTTCAGATTCCCTTTTTTTTTTTGCTTTTTTTAAACAGGCAACTGAGAGCTAGGATGACTACTTGAAATAACCTGAGCTGAAGGATCAACTTGTGTTCTTCTCAGTCTAGATGATGAAGAGGATAACAGAAGGTTCAAGGATCTTCATGGTGCTTTTGCATGTACTTTCAGCTCTTTGGAGAGAAAGAAATTCTTCTTAGGTATGTAAAAGTGGCATGCTGAACATGGGGCAGCTGTGCTCCAGAGCAGTATAGCACTGATGCAATACAAATAGTTAAGCAGTATAAAGCAACAACCTCAGAGAAACTGAAAAATCCTTAGATGTGCACTTCATATTTGCATCGATTGACTTTGGCCAATGGACTTTGACCAACTGATTTTGGCTCAAAAATTGTCTCATGGACGTTGTATCAATTGGCTCTTGTAGGTGATCTGAAAATAATTTGCAGATACATTTGTGTGTTTTCCATGAATAAGTGGACCATCTGGAATGTTCTGTGCATATTCTGTGATGAGATTTCCATTTTTATCATAGTTTCACTGTTGTCAACAGGCTGGTTATACATAAGTGAGTGTTGGAGAAAGAGAGTGGACAAAAAATTCTGTGCTTTCACAGCAATTTTTCCAAATTTGGGATTTTCCGTGATTTATTTTCTTTTCCTTTTGACAAATCTACAGAAAATTTAAGGAAAGTTGTATTTTTCCATCTTTTCATCTGTTTTTTGGCCAAGAGTGGAATTGCACTGCTGGAGTTGATATGAACTGCAACTGACAGATTTTGCTTGGAAAAGGGAAAAGATAAGAGAAGCATCCTTGCAGTCTACCCACTGTATGAAGTGAGCAAGGCAGAGTTCCCATGCCTACGAAGCCCCACCACCTTTCACACAGGTCTTTTATTATTTCCTCATTATCTTAAGACAAATTCTAACAGCTTTCTTGCATACAAGCCCTCAATAATTCTGCTTTGGTAATTTTGCCAGCATGCTGACTTTGTAGTATTTGATGGGAGCCCAGTATCTCTTAAGAGGTTCTTCAGAATATTGCCCCAGGTGGCTGGGAGCTCCACTTAGAGCGTTTCTATGCCACTACCTCCGAGGTCCAGAAATACTGCTGAGGCAAGGAGCAATTTGCAGCAGTTGCCTGTTACAAATAGAGTGGGCTGACGTAGAAAATGTTGCGTGAAGGCAACAGGAGTTGGGCTGGGAAGATAGGGATATGATAAGCAGTTCCGTAGATTCATGGAAAACAATTCAGGATAATCCACACCTGTCTCATTTCAGTAAAACATTTGTTTGGTCTGATCTCCAACATTCAGGGATGGAATTCCCATTCTTACCCTAAAAAATTTGCTCCAGACCTCTACTATGTCAACGCTAAAGCCCCAGGTTAGTGTTTTTCTAAATATTTTGCCAAGGATGTTTCATGCTTCTGTATTATCTGGCTCTCTTTCTGCCAAAAATACCATGTGAATAGCTTTTCTTATGATGCTATGTTGTAGACTTTGCTCCTTTTCTTGAATTCGGTAAGGAAGCAAAGAGGAAATGCAGACTGGGGAAGAAATGAAAGGAAATGGGGTATCTCCAAAGCTCAAAACAAATGAAGAAATGTTTGGGTTTGAGTTCTGGGCATCCATTCAGGATGGCTCTAATTTTGTTTAGACTGGGTGGCCCATTTCTGTGTTTGTTAGGATCACTACACTACTGAAGGCTTAAAGAGGAATGCCGCAAGAACAAATGCTGGAAAAGTCTTTTATGCATCTAATGACACTTAATTTCCATAGTAAATGCCTAATGTTTAACGAGTATTTTATTCTTTCCCAATTTACATATTTATAGTTAACTTTTGTAGCTGCTCGTGAGCAATTAGCCGTCTGTTTAAAGGAATCCTGTGAACCATACAACCACATGCTCATTCCGGTGATAATAACAACAGAAAATATATTTGGACTCCACTTTTAGGAAAATATTTGATTATAGGTAATAGAAAGCAAGACAGCAAAGGAGACCAAGGCATAAATGAAACACAAGGAGAAAAAAATGGGACAAGATGACACTGAGTTTGAATCTGAAGAGAATTTCCTCAGTTGTGAGAATATTTGCACGTGCTCAGAAATATGGAATGGTGCTGTTCTTGTGTGCCAAGTCCATCACCTGTACCACAAAGAAATCTTATTGCAGAGATTAAGGGTATTCTTGTCATTGCCTTGATGAAAGCTGTAAAATCTAACTCTTCTGCCTGCCCTTAGTGACTGGAGTGATCGATTAAGAATGAAAATTAAGAGTTAAAAGCAGGTGTAAATAAGGTGCTTGGCAGAAATATTTGCTGAAGCACTCCCTGAAAGTTACTGCTGATAAACAACATTCAAGGAAACTCTATGGCTAGGAATGGAACTGAGTTTCCAGGCAGATAGTCGGAGTCATTTGTTGTGCTGGTTCATAGCCTTGCTACCAAACACAATAATTGGGTGTTTAACCTTTATCTTGATGGCATAAACTTGTCAGGCTCTTCCTTTTCTCAAGAACTGCCTATGGGTGAAGTCTGTGGAGAACTGCAAGTATAAATTATATATATATGAAGTCTGGATGTGCATATATTCCAGGCACCCATCATCCAGCATAAGGCCAATGAACCAGATTTCTCTTAACTCCCACTAATCATCGCTGATATCATTTGAATCTGATGATGGTAACAGGACTTAGCATACGAGGTCGTGCTCCCCAGCAGTCTGAGTCAGTGTTTGTTTCGTGCTTTAAACCCGTGACGTGGGTTGGTGTCATTGCAGCTCTCATGAATCAAACTGGGAGTCTGGAGAGATTGGATTGGACACAACTGTTCTTAAGGTATTTTGTCCATGTGTCAGAGGAGAAAGGGCAGGAAAGAGTGCACTAACAGTCAATAGATCCCATGAGATATATTTGCTTTTCTTCTGATTTTCCCCCTGGCTGTCCTGTACAACCACTGCTGTTTCTTCTCTTAACCACAGAATCTCCTTATTAAAGTACCTAAATTACTCTGGTCGTTGGAAATCATTTTGTGTTTCCCAACACTGCTGGCTACTTTTAGCATGACAGCTTATGTATTTTAGATCTGCTGCAGAGCTGAATTAAGTTAGCAAGAGCTTTTTTGTTCATCCCAGAAGGCTTTGATATTTCCACACATTGTCCTTAGCAATGCTACGCTTCCATGCTCCATGGTCCCATCCCAACTTTCCCATGGACAGAGCACACAAGTGTTCTGCTGTGACCCATCAGCTCAATCCTGATCCTTCTGGAGCTGTAGGGACATCACATGGAGGAGGTGGAGGGCAGAATCTCAAAGAGGTAATGACGGATGGGAGGGAAGAAAACCTCATGAAAGGTCTCCATTCCTCTATGGGTCTTTCTTCCAAATAGTAACATGTCAGGCTCTCATCTCAAGTGCTGGACATGGCAGCAAAATCAATTTAAATGCATTGTGCTGCAGTTTCAAACCCTCGGTTACCCCACTCTGGGGCAGTTTAGGCAGTGATGAGGCCACTGACATTGAAGGTTCACAAAGTGTTGGCATCTCTACTTTTCAGCTGTTGGAAATCACAGCAAAAACATGCTCCAAATTCATCTAGCATTTGACCTAAATTCATCTGGCAGGGAGAATCAGCAGGACTTTTTCCAGAGACCTGTAGAACATTTTCTCTACTTCTTTCTGGCTTATGCACCAAATGACTGAATTTTCAAATAAGACACGATGAGTCTACTATCAGGTTGGCTGAAGCAGGACGGCACAGATTTAAGAGCATCAAGGTAGATGTGTAACAGCACAAGGGGGAAGGAAGGGTGGGTGGAAGCAAACAGAATGATCAGGACATCATCTGGTGACTTCTTGTCATTACTCACCCTCCCTCTGCGTGGGCGTCAACCGTATGAGGACGTCACCAGAGGTTGTTTTGAAATGAAGGCCATTCAAGACAAATCTATCTTCATGTTAAGGTGGGTCTCATAGGGTCACAGGGAAGACCAAGCCACTTTTCCCGTGGTGCTCCATATTATAGCACAGCTCTGAGGAAGAAAAGGAGCATTTGCTGTAGAGCAGAAGAGCTCTTGGAAGTGACAGCATGTCACTCACATTTCTCAAACTTTTTAGTTTGTTGCATTCCAGGGTCTTTATTGGAGGCATGAAGTTGGTGACTTTATAAACATCTAAAAAGGAGAAGTTGAGGAAAGTACAAATGAGTTTCACCTCGGATCTAATGACTATAATTTTCTCTCATAACTGTAATTTCCGTAATTAATGGCTGCATTCTTCTATTGTTGCAGTATTTGGAGATGACATGAAATGAGCAAGTGTTTTTGTTTCAGTGACAAAAGAAGAAGGTTAGCTGGTTGAATGCTGATAGGAAATGCTTTGTGGGAGGAATAAGCAAGGAAGGACTGATAACAACTATTTTACTGGAAGGGAACTGCAGCAAGAGCAGTGATCTGATGGAATGTTGAAAGCCCCTCTATCCTCCATGGAGCTTGGTGGCTTCAGCACCTGGATGGACTCCTTAGGACAACTACATCCATCACGATGTTGGGCATACCACGGGGCTGATTCGAAAGGTCTTTGTTCAAATCTTAGCTCTTCCCAAATTACACACCTGATCATTTAACCTCTCTCCTTGGACACATCCCATCAGTTCAAAGAATCCCTTCAGTTTCCTTGGAAGGTCCCCAGAAAGGCTTGCGGTCTCCCTGAGGTTTGCATCACAACTTGGCCTATGGGAATCCCAGCGTAGGTGAGTTTTTGGTTCCTTTGTTAATTTGTTTGTGTTTCTCAAAAGAAATCTCCACCATAGTTTGGTAACAATAGTGAAACAATAATCATCTTCATCATACATGTCAGCTTCCTGGATTCCTACCCTATGATGCAGGAGTTACACATCCCGTGGCAATCAATACTTTCTGAATGATGGTATCTTGAACCAGTTTCTGCTATCAGGTCGTGACCAAACAGAGAGGTATCTCTAGGATGCAGATGGCCTGGATGGCACTGCTGGCATGAAGCCTGCCTTCCTCTCTTCCTCACTCATAGAGATCCGTGGTTACAAAATCCTAATGAGCAATCAGACTTTGCTGCCACGCTCTATTCAAACGGCTGTTTAGGTGAATGGCCACGCTGAAAAGGGTTACCTTCAGCACTCAGCCGGCTGGAGACTCGCTCCATGTTTCCAGTCTAAATTAACTTGTCTCTAAAGACCATCTCATGAATTCGTTGCTGAGGCTGGAGGGCAGGGAGGTAATGAAATGCAGACTTCACCTGTAACCTTCCCAGATTAAAAAATACTTTTTGTTTTTCTCTTCTTGCATACACAATCCCAGCATGAGGCCATCAGCTCAAGGAAGTCTCTCCGGGAAAACAAAGAGATTTTCTGCATTTAATGTATTCAACTCCACACCTCACTGGGGAAGGTTGAGTTTCACCTTGTGACGGTGATTTTTTACCCCCTTTTCTTTGGCAGCTGATTTATCTCTGTACATCGCCCTCCACTCATGCTTTGCCAACGAGGGAGGATGTTGATGACTGTGTGTCCTTTCCATTCCCATTCTGGGACAAGGGACTCGACTCAGTGCTTTTTGTGCCTTCCATAGATGCTGCTTAAAACAGAATCCAGTCTTCTACACTGCCAAACTGCACCTGTCAGAAAGGTTACAGAAGCCTGTCCAGATAGATGTGCCATGTTTTTGGCTCGCTCTCCCCATCTTTTACTGCCATATGTTTGTTAGCTGCAGAACTGGGAAAGAGAAACATTTGAGCATTTCTTTAAGCAAAAGAGATATATTTTTTTTCCCAGTGCTCAGAGATAGCACTCAGGCAGTGACAGAGAAATCAAATGCAAGGGTTTTCCCATCTAAAAATGGGTCCTTAGGTATTAAAAATTTAAATCCCTAAATAATAGTAATAATAATGGAAATTAGTACTGCATTTTGTTATCTCCTGAAGATGGAGCAGCACGAATTCAGGAAGAGGGTACTGGCTTGCACAAGGGGGAATGTGGAATGAGATGAGGGCTGTATATATTCACCACTCAGTTGGTTTATCTGTTAGTCTTCTCCACATGAAACAAATTCCTCTCCGTTTTCCAAGAATGATTCTACGTCTTGGACTGGTGTGCTTGCAAGTCCAAGCCAGAGAATCATAGACTCATAAAGGCTGGAAAAGGCCTCTAAAATCCCCAAGCCGAACCCCAGCCCACCCCACCATGCCCACTGACCACATCCCTCAGTGCCACATCTCCATGGTCCTGAAACACCTCCAGGGATGGTGACCCCCACCACCTCCCTGGGCGGCCTGTGCCAGTGCATTGCTACTCTTTTGGAGGAATTTTTCTTTATACTCAATCTGAGGGTGAAGAATATACTGAGGTCAGTTAGATACTGCTTCCATTTGGCTTCCTGCTCCCACTGAGGTTTCTCTGTTTCTCTTAGATATGACCCCAAGACCATGGCTGTGGTGAAACCTTATCCCACAGACAGATAGAGGTCAGAGGACAAATCTCAAAGATTTCCATGGCCACAAGATGTCTGCAACCGCAGTTCCCCATTGCAGAGAGGGGAGAATTAAAGTGTGTGTTAGCTCAAGCTTTAAAAACAATCCTGCCATTATCAAAATATGCTAACAAAATAAGAAAGAAAGAAAAAAAGCCCTTAATTATGGGTTTGGGTTGCATCAAACCTGAAATAAATCCTTCTGTCTACTTGTTTCGGCTTTTTCTAAAAATAAAGACTAACAGAGGTCGATTTTGAACCATCACTTCAAACCTTAAAAAAGGAAATATTTTGTTCTGCGATTGGCAATCAAAAAGCATTTCATATCATCCAAAAATAAATGATAATAGAAAAAAAAATAGAAGAACAGCGTTCCAAACTCTTTGTTTTGTGCTTATGTTTTGCTGAGTCCACCCAGAACGAACAAGCGTTTCTGGTCAACCTGAATAGATGTGTTCTTTTTCTCAGGGAGATAAAATATTCTACCAAATGTATGCATTTATTTATTATGCATTTTAGCTGTAAATACAAACGCTGTTTTATGCCCACAAAATGCACAAGCTATCATTTAAAAAAATGTTTATATTAACACTGGAAGCTGGGCGTACTGCCTAGCAGAGAAAATAATGTCAATTACCCACACAAATAGCTTTCCAAATCTCTCAGTGCCTGCTTTCTGCATGAGCAGTTAGATTCATAGAAATTAGAGATGGGAAAAGATCTTATTAGCGTATCTCATCTACCTCACTGCTAGTAGAGGTTTGTCCCCCATTGTGCATCTTCTATCTAGGTTTGTCCATCCTAGATTTAAAATGATGGGGCCTGTATAGTAACTTTTTATATATGTACATACATATATATATAAAACATATGTATGTATCTTCGTTAGCAAGCAGAAATGTTGAAATTCTGCAGAGAAAAAGTGATATGGAGTCATCACTTATATTGACCTGTACTCAGCATAGAGTCATAGAGTAGCTTATGTTGGAGAGGACCCTAAAGACCATCCAGTTCCAACCCCTCTGCTGTGGGCTGGTTGCTAATCACCAGATCAGGTTGCCCAGGATTTCATCCAACCTGGCCTTGAATTCCTCCAAGGATGGGAGCATGCAAGAGCTGAAAGCAGGTGCTCCCCTGGGTTGAGTTTGGTGAAGTAACAGGCCCTGGAGATGATGTTTCTATCACCCATTGTTGGCCTAGCAGCACTGAATGGACAGATGCGGACAGAAGCCTGATCACACTGGATTACTCCTCTTCTTCAAGACTTTGCTCCCTCTCCACTGCTCCAGTATTGATAAAACACTTTCCTGGTGGGATCCCCTCCAGGTATCCGATGGATTGAATTCAGGTGTCTAGAGCAAGGCACCTTGGCTCAGTTTGATTATGGTCACTGCTGTGTCCGTTGCTGGACCATTGCTTTCCACCTTGGACTAATGGCCATCCCAGCAGCTCACAAACATGACACTGCAAGTTGCAACACTTGAGCCCAAAAGAAAGCCCAACACAGTGGTACGATACCCAGGGACATCCTTGTCCAAGCCCAGCTCAGTGGGTGCTCAAGCAGAGAAGAGGGAAAGCACACTAAAGCTTTGTTTACCTGCCAGCTCTCTCCAGGATCTCAACGATCAGCTTTTTAATTTGATAGCAGATACATGCCTGTGGCTCATGTCCAGCCAAAACCACTTTGACAGTGAAACTCTGACATATTCTTTTTAAAGGTCACCATAAGTGAGCCGGGCTCCTTCTATCAACTTATCAGTTCTTTACTTAAACCAGCTTAAAGAGAAACTTTCCATGGTGAATTACATCCTAACAGTATGTTATTCTGTGATAAGCGCAATCCATGGGGCCCGAAACACTCTCTGCTCCAGAAATCGCTGATAACGGTGCGCCTTTTTCTTTCGTGAGGCACAAAGTTATCTGCTGTCATTGTAATGCACCTTCTCCTCCATCCAGACACTGAGCACATAGGCAACTGCTGGGGCAAACAACATTTCTCCTGCGTGATTTCTAGTTTTGGCCAAAAAAAAAAAAAAAAAAAAAGATAATTCACTTCTGTTCTTAGGCAGAAGTGGCTGCGTATTCTTCGAATCCCCTCTTATTAATTCAGTCCTGATGATGCTGGATAGTGATAGGACAAGGGGGAATGGTTTTAAACTGAGACAGGGGAGGTTTAGGTTGGATATTAGGAGGAAGTTTTTCACCCAGAGGGTGGTGATGCACTGGAACAGGTTGCCCACGGAGGCTGTGGATGCCCCATCCCTGGAGGCATTCAAGGCCAGGCTGGATGTGGCTCTGGGCAGCCTGGTGTGGTGGTTGGCGACCCTGCACATAGCAGGGGGGTTGAAATCAGATGATCATTGTGGTCCTTTTCAACCCAGGCCATTCTATGATTCTACGATTCTATGCTCTGCTCTGGTTGCACATACCCCACTCCAAGTCCTCCAAGTTCAGCACACACACTCATTGCTTATGGGTCATCTCTGCTGTCCAACAGAGCAGTTGTTGGGTCCATTCAGCACTTAACAGCTGTAATTTCACGTGCAAATTAAACCTTGCTGGAAGCTGCTCCTCCCAGCTCCTCTTTTTTGTGGCTGAAGACGTTGCCAGACTTGAATAATTCAAACTGAAATTTTTGGCATAGAGGTATCCATACCAGGCTGTGTGGTCTTGGAAAGCTTTAACCAGAAAGCATATTAGAGAACATTTGTGCTGTTAAAAATAAAAAGGTAACAGCAGTGATCCTTCCCGCACAGCGTGGGCAGGGTCCCAGCCTGCTCTTCCTGGGAAGGAGGGAAGTGGATCGCTGCGGTACGAAGGGTGTGAAAATGTTTTGAAAACTGGATCTGCTCCTCAAAACATGAACTCTCCTTACCTTTCCCTCCCAGTTCTGTTCCCAGGGCATGTCAGTGCCAGCCACAAATGACAGAACAGATTTCCAAGCTGTAGAAAAGCCCCCTAAGCATGTTGCTAAGATAAGCACGATGGTGACTCTTCCATCATCATGCTGTCCTGTTACTGTCCAAAGGGGAAAGCAACCATCCCAGCCTCTCTCCACTGCTACATCTGGGTCCCCACCAGCACCCTCACAAGAAGATGGAGGTTGATAATGACAACTTCTGACGTCGTTTATGTAGATGGACCATGTGCACATGGTGATGTCCTGATGCCTTTTTTCCTTACTGCATTGCTGGAAGCCCTCCAGGGTACAGCCATGACTACATCTCATGGTTCAGGCAACCAGTTCTGTCCTCTTCCCAGATATCACACTTCTCACACAAGAGGGGCTTTGTACCTTCAGGTATAAGGGCATCCTGAAGTGCCTGTCCACATGGGAAGCTGTTTCATCCTAGAGATACAAGAACTGACCAGCTGTTCCCAGTCCAGCTTCTGGACAGCTGAAAGCTGGGTTGAGTGTTAGCCTGAAGCCCTTCAATTACAGGGTTTATTCAGCTGAAAATCAAACTGGGTCACAGAGACGTATTCTGCTCCAGGATGGGCCTCAAAAGAAGCAGTGGTATACCTCACAGGGGAGTAAATGGGATCTTTTGCCAGCCTGCAAAGCCTGAAGCCAACCAAATGAGAAACAACATGGTTCCAAGGAGGCAGTAACTTGTCAGATCCCTCACAACTTCAACTCAACCTTCCTCCTTCCCCGTCTTTCACAGAATCATAGAATCACAGAAGCATTAAGGTTGGAAAAGACCTCTAAGATCACCAAGTCCAATCCCAACCCACCCCCACCATGCCCACTAACCCAACAACAGCACTGGATTTTTATGAGTGCAGCAAGGGTAGGATTCTTCCCCTTGCTGATCTGGCTGGACATAACTCAATCTACATTCAGTCCATAACACGCACAGGTTATTGGAGGTATCAGCTGGTTTTTCCATATCACCTCTCTCATTACCCTTCACACTTCTGTGGACTGCTGCTCCTACGTGGTCCTACATTATCCAGCCATGCACAGCACTGCACCAGAAGGTCATAGCTTCACTCAGGGACATTACAGCTCCTGTCAAATGAGTCAACCGTTGTTAAAGCTTTTGTTACCAAAATACTGTACTAGAGTGACTGACAGAAAGCTGGAATTCTTCCCTGGCCCCTTTGCACGGTTGCAACATGCTTCATCTCCTGCAGTCAGGGTGCATCCCTGGGGCCAAAGGACTGCTCATTCCCTGAGAACATTAATTTCCTGCCTTTACTGTAGACATCGATCCACCAGAATTTAGACACTCCATTGGGAGAGAGGTGTGGGATCACTAGAGAGCAGAACCTGTCTAGGTGAGGCAACTGTGGTATATCCTGCCCCCGTCCTACATCCTGGGCACCACCGTTGCCCACTCAGCAAGGACAATGTGTTATTAATGACATGGCCTTGGCTTCGTCATGATCCAGCTCTTTTGGAAATAAAAGCCTGAACAGCTCCTGTAGCTCAGTGCCAGAAGTGAAGATGGCATATCTAATCCTAGGACCTCTTCCAGCCCCAGGACCTCTCCTGTCCCTGGAGGCACTCAAGGTCAGGCTGGACAGGGATCTGAGCACCAGACTGAGCTGTAGGTGTCCCCATTCATCGCAGGGAGTTGAACTGGATGACTTTTAAAGGTCCCTTCCAACTCAAAAGATTCTATGATTCCAGCCTCCTTTTGTCATTTCTCTGCTAGGAAACCTTGGGAAATCACTCCTTTCCTCTCCTCCTTCCAGCACTTGGCCTGACACAAAAAAACCTTGGATGGTTTTTAGGCTTTTCTGTAGGTAAAAAAATGTGTCTCAGGCCCCTCTCAAATGCAGATGGGTTTATGTGATGCTGAGAAATTAACCATATAGAGATTCAAAGATTTACTCAGTGATTGGGCAGATACAGCAACCAGCTGCCCTTAACTCAAAGCTGGCATTTCCTTTACATGGTCACTTTTCTCCTCCTGAGTGTCCTGTGTACTCCATGTCTATTTGATGCTTTGGCAAGACTGGAAAAGCAAACACATCCCTGTTGATGTCATCTTTCCCTAGTGTTTCACTTATTTAACACTGTTTGTGTTCCTCTCCAATTAATTCTGATCCCTCCGTTGGCTTCCCTTTTTAATTGTCTTCTATCTTTGTGATAACTTATAGCCTTGCTATAGTGACAGTAATTGATCAAGGAACTCAGGGATAGGTGCATTTTTGAATAATTCATTTTATTGCTGCTCTTCATTTCTTATTCTCTTTCTGTACTGCTTCTCTGATGTAAACCAGGAGTGGATTTTCTCGTTTCCAATACACACCTTGCAGCCAAGTTTCATAGATCTGAGAAGGAAAATAGTTAAGAATAATAACAACAACAACAAAACCAACCCACAGTGGTTAAGGATGAAACAGTAGCAGTCTGAAAGCAGATAGGTGGTCATTAATGCTACCTAGAACTGAGAGCTGGAGTCATCCCATGGGCTGAACTAGAGGTTGGCTCAAATGAAGATGCTCCATTGGACTCTGGAAGAGTCTTTATTAAAGCCTTCAAATTTTAGTGTTTTCAGCCTCCACCTGAGCAGTTCTGCATAGTTGAGTCCCCAGAATCAACCACAAGATCTGACTGGAGAAATCTGGGCGACCAAGCAAGCATCTGCTCCAAGGCATGGAATCATAGAATCATGGAATCCAGGGTCTCAGCCTGTGGACTTGCCATAGGGTTTCACATAGTGGAAAGGATCTACTGACCCCCAGCAACCTCATCCTTCTCCAATGCATCATTATCCTTCGAAACACCTTCTGAATGTCTGCACTGATCTACAAGCCAGGAGGCCAACCTCCAGCATGGAAATGTTTACCATCACCCCACAAACGGAGTGAGATCCAGAAGACTTTTGTCTTCTAAGAACAATGCAGAATAAACGTGTCCACAGCTCCCTCCATATGCAGTGCCTCTAAAAGCTTTTCTGCAGCTGTGTCTGAGCATTGCTGGCCTCCCTTCTCCCTGCTTCTTCCTGAGAGTGCTACTAACAGGGTTAATACATGGGTGGAAAGGAGCCTGGAAACATTTCTGAGGATATCGTAGGTACCTCTGTTTTTTATGGCTTCTATTATTATGCCCATTATTCTGCTCAAATGTGGTTATTGGTTCATTAGTATTTAAATCAGCTGATAATACGTGGAGAGATATTTCTTCTGACACAGCCTATACAGCTGGCCTCTGTAGTGTGGAAGTTATAATGGTGCCAGCTGATGCCATTTATGTCAAACAAGCTTTGATTTTCAGCCTGCAGTAGTGACAGAGCAGGGCTGTGCAATTTGGTAAGCTTAGCATTTTGCCATCCACAAAAGGAGGATTATGGAGCTTGCGGAGGGTGGCAAAAATGAGACGCCCAGCAGTTTGCTTTCTTTATGTCCAACGTATCCCCATGGCAGTGTCAGGGTAAGGGCACGAAGGACGTGTTTTAAGCTGCTCTGATGTCTGCAGAGTCCTGGCTGGAGCTGGAGTGGGGGCAGGAGAATGGGAGAAGCTTTGGCTCACGTGGAAAGAGGAGGCAAGAGGCGAAGTGTGGAGGAGAGGGCAGAAAGTGGGGACCAAGAGAAGGATGGGAGCTGGGGAAGGACTGAAGCCAGTGGTGATCTCCCTCCCCACACCCATACCCTGCATTTAGACTTCGGTTTGGGCTGTTTGGGAGGAGAAATCAAAATAGCACAATTACAGCCTTCTGTCGTCCTTGCAGACCCTGCTGGTGGTTTTGCTTCCTTTTGTGCAGATTTTGGATCTTTCAGGGTTCTGCTTTGGAAACGAATGAAAAAAAAAAAAAACTTAGCTTTCTCTCTCTGGCAGGTATTTACAGCCCTTGCTAGCTTATTTGAGAGATGAATACATCTGTGTACATCAGAAGCATGTGAATGTACAAATTAGGTGTCTGGCTTTGCATAACTCCATTTCTGTACCCATGGTTTAATGACAGCAGCCCCCTGTGGAAGGTGGGGACTCTCTGGACCTTGTCTGAAAGACACCTCTTGTTGAGTGCTACAACTTCAGATCATATTCACGGTGCACTGCAAGAGTTCAGTTTTGCTCTCTATCTATCTTTTCCCAAGCAAAGGATCTGGGGGGTTTACCTGGTGTCAGGTTGGCATTTGACCCAGGAACTCCCAAAACCCTGAGTCTCAACAACCCAAAATGCTAGAGAACACCCCCGGAATTATAGATTCCATTTGGTCCTCGGTATCGTAAAGCCCTGAAAGAGCACAGCTCATTTGTGCCCCCTGAAGCTGGTGGGACTAATTGGACCTGGGGCTCATCAGGCAATCAGGCATTGCCTTCAGCAGCTCTGGTGTCCATCATGAAGACCACTCAAGATGATGAATCACTTGGGCCCAAGACCTCAGGCATGCACCTCAATTGGTTGAGAAGCATTGTGTGACAGTGCTAAACAGAGCCTTAATTTCACCCAGCTGCTACCCCAAAAATTTCATCTCCAGTGCTAGAAAGGTGCAGCACCTCTTCCTACACTATGCACAGGGCTCAGCATGAAAACTCAATACCACCTCATTGCTAGAGGAAGGTTTCCTTACTCCCCACTGTCATTCCCCATGGGGTGTGTGTTGGTGGAGGTGTGTGTGCATGATGTGCATGCAAACACCCCAGAGAAGAGGCTGGGATCTCACTTGTTGCAGCTGTGGAACTCCCCATCTGCCTCTCCAGCTAATGCATCTGCCTCAGTATTTATGTCACGTCCCAGCCATTAGCTGCAAGCACTCTAACAGACTCCCTGAAAGGAGCACACATGTTTCCAGATGCCTCCTCCTCCAGCTGGGGAAAAGAGATGTGTACGTAGAGGTAATAGAAGAAAGCTATATTTTCTCCAGTGGCGTGGCTCCATGAGGGAAAAGCAAAACAGTGCAACAACAAAAAAATTGAGCAAGAAAACAAACAAACCCTCCAACTCTCTGCGCATTTCTCCATTTCAAAACACAACATCTCATCTATGCTCATCTTTGCTCCATTCCTGGAGGCATTCAAGGCCAGGATGGATGTGGCTATGGGCAGCCTGGTCTGGTGGTTGGTGACCCTTCACATAGCAGGGGGTTGAAACCAGTTGGTCATTGTGGTCCATTTCAACCCAGGTCATTCTATGATTCTATGATCTGTCCTGGGACAGCAAAGGACAGCAGTGCAAATGGGCTCTCTCCTCCCAGAAAACACAGCTAGAACTACTACTAAGCAAAAGAAAGAGGCCAATTTTTGTCGCTGACATCAGAGCCTGGAGGCATCGTGCAGTTCTCGGCCTTGACAGCAGTGTGCTGTTCCACTGTGGTCACAGAGACGTGTGCATGTCCTTGTTTTATTCTTGCAGGGAAGGCACACGTCACAGCTAATTACAGCTGTGCTGGAGGAAGCAGTCTCCAGCCACTGAATGTGCTTCTGAATGCCCGGAAGGATGATCAGCCCACAGCTCTGCAGAGGGGCCAAGAACGGGGCCAAGAGCTGAAACCAGTAGAGTAGGTCTATGGATTTGCTGTAGGGTATTACAATGGGTATGTTTGAGCATCTACCACAGGACACTGTTGCTTCTGATGAGCCTTCCCAGCAGTTCCTACATGCAGTGGGGGATTTTGTTGCACAGATTTGTATTTTCACAGTACCTGGTGCATTCAGGTTGGATATCGGGACCTGGGGAGGTTCAGGGTTGGGTATTAGGAAACTGTTCTTCTCCAGGAGGGTGGTTGGGCACTGGAACAGGCTTCCTGGGGATGTGGTCATGGCACTGGGCTGGCAGGATTCCAGAAGCATTTGGACAGCACTCTCATACGTATGGTATGAGATTTTTGGGTGTTCCTCTGCGGAGCCAGGAGTTGGACTCAGTGATCCTCGTGGGTCCGTTCCAACCTGGGTTATTGTATGATTCCATGGTGCAGTGGAACTGTTACCTTTGGTAATACATCCCAACCCTGGAGCTGCAGAAAGATGGTACCAGCCTTGCACATTCAGCAGTTGTTTTTCCTGAGGCTGGAAGGCAGCTATCAGTCAAAATTAACACTGCATGAATTCCTGCAGTAAGGGTTTTTCGCTGCTGAACAGTAACAGGATGGGAAAGGAGAAGGGAAGCAGCATAGATGGAGAAAACAGACTCATGCACGAGGCAAGGATGAAGGGGGATTTTCACCTCTCAGTGGAGAGCTGCAATTTTAATGCTCCACGGTGGCTCTGATGTTGTCCCTTCTCTGCTGGGGCATTGCAAGGGTCACAGTGTCAGGAGCTGATTGACTTTGTATACAGGACGAGAGGAAATGGGCTTAAGTTGCTACAGGGGAGGTTCAGGTTGGTTATTAGGAATTATTTTCTTTCTTGAAAAGAGCAGTAAGGCAGTGGCACAGCTGCCCAGGGAGTGGTGGGGTCACCATCCCCGGAGGTGTTCCAGAGCCATGGAGATGTGGCACTGATGGATGCGGTTATGGGCATGGTGTGATGGGTTGTGGTTGGACTTGGTGATCTTAGAGGTCTTTTCCAGCATTAGTGATTCTATGATTCATCAAGTGGTCCTAGAAAAAGCAAGCAGCGTCCTGTGGGGAGGTGGTGACGTGAGAAGAACTGCCTGGTTTCACTCCAATTCCCTTCAGAAATGTTCCTCACCTCCTTGCCATCACCGAAACAATGGTGTAACGTGCATGCTTAGCTCTCAAAGTGCCTCAAGATCTGTGCAAACCCCAAGCAATGGCTGTAGCTGTGGTGTTCTGCAGGGACAGATATCCCTAATGCTTTGGTCTGCCCCAAAAAATCAGAACAACAACATGTTCCATTCTTCAGATTAATGCCTGAATCTGAATCCTTTTCTATCTTTCCTTCTTTTTTTCCTTTTTAATCTGGTGATATATATATACATTTTTTCCCCTCTGAACACAGCAGAACATGTTCCCCCCTTCACATCACTGCAGGATCTCAGCCGAGCATTTCAAAGCTTCTTTCCCCTCCCTGGACGGAGCCTTAGCAAACAATATCGATGATCTAAGTTTCTCTCCAAAATGAAAGGAGGAATGCACTCCCTGGTGCTCTGGTGTACGGTCTGAACGCGATCCCTGCAGAGAGGAGTTTGCAAATGAAATGTGACAAGCTCTTCTCACGATTGCATCTCTTCCCTAATCACTTTTGGCTGCGTGAGGAGCAGCCGCCCCTCTCCTTCCCGTAACTCCTGTTAGGATAGATGTGATCCCACTGTCATAGAATCAAATGGGGGTTGGCCTCTTCTCCCAGGTAACAGTGATAGGAGAAGAGGTGATGGCCTCAAGTTGCACCAGGGGAGGGTCAGGTTGGATATTAGGAAGAATTTCTTCTCTGAAAGAGTGGTCAGGCACTGGCACAGCTGCCCAGGGAGTGGTGGGGTCACCATCCCTGGAAGTGTTCAAGAAAAGGGTAGATGTAGTATTAGGGACTTGGTTTACTGGGCAATATTGGAGGTTGGTGGATAGCTGGACAAGAATCACAGAGTCATAGGATCATTAAGGCTGGAAAAGACCTCTCGGATCCCCAGGTTCAACCCACCCCCACCATGCCCACTGACCATGGCCCTCAGTGCAACATCTCCACCGTTCTGAACACCTCCAGGGACGGTGTATGGGAACTGTCGAATCACGGCCTGAACCTCTGATTGACCACCTGAGCTGAGTCAGCTGCAGGGGCACAGGTGAACACAATTTCACCTGAGTGACTGGAAGGGGTGGAGCCAGGCTGCACCCCTCCTAGACCCCATTTAAGGGCTGACTCCCAAGGAGAAAGGTTCTCTACCTGGAGATTACTTCTCTTGGAGCCCTTCTGTGAGCCCAGGATACAGGTAAGATCTTTATTTCATTACTCTTTTGTAAATGTGATAATCTCTCTAGTCTTATACCTATTTACCCTACAATCTGTATACCTCTTTGCCATACAGATGGTGACCCCACCATTCCCTGGGCAGCTTTGCCAGTGCATGACCATTCTTTCCAAGAAGAAATGTTTCCTAATATCCAATCTGACCATCTCTGGTCAACCATCATCTGGTGCAACCTGAGGAAACTTCAGTCCTCCCATTTCCTGAGCTGTAGTAGGCTAGAAGTATCTGGAGGGCTGAGGTGAAGTTCTGTGAAAATCAGATTTTTCCCTGGCAAAACCTGAGTGTGATGGTGATCAGTTTGTTGCCCCCTGTGCAGGAAACACCATCCAGAAAGGTGAGACATTGCTGGGGGTTGGCTTCCATCATCCCCATCCATCCCGTCTCTTCCCATAGGGCTCTTGTGCATGCTGTGATAAGCACATGTCAAATTCGATAACAGGAATTTGGATGAGCAAAAATATATGGCTCAGAGGATGCTTTCCCCTCTCACCATGAGGCTGGATGTGTGCAGAGACTTTCCTTTTTCTGTGCATGGAGGCACTTTGGGTCACACAAAGGGCTGAATCCACAGACCATTGAACACTCCCCAGAGGAGCCCTGTAGACGAGTCCTCCTCTCCCTGCAACATGAATGATATGAGTATGATTCTATGATGAATATGATTCTGTGATTATATGAAGCAGCACTGCATCATTCAAAATGAAAAGGAAGCACACACACACACACAACAAATAAGCAACCAGTTTTCAAGCTGGAAATCCATGCATTTTCCTAAGAAAGGCTTGTACTCCTCTTAATTCTTTCTAATTCTATTTGCTTTCCCTTCCTATGCTGTGGGAAATAAGCTGTTCCATTTTAATTGGGAGAATTGCAACAATAGCTTGTTTAAATGCATTTTGGGTCCACCCAGAGCAAAATCCAAAGAATACAACCAAATTAAAAGACACAGTATTACCACTGCCCCTCCCCCGAAAACAGAAAAAATGATTTCAGGATGCACTATAGGATATTACTCCTTCAACTCTCAAAGGAAAGGTCTCATTTTGTTACGTCCCCACCTCATTTCACTTGTGGAGTAATTACTGCATTTTGCTAAGTTTTTAAAATGGGCAGCACTGGAAAATCAAAAATCAAAACATTCCCTCTGACAAAGTTATTAAAATTGAAATGCTGTGACTCTGCTGCAACAGATTAATTCTAAAAAGCAATCCGAAAAAAAAAAATAGAAAAAAAATCCTATAAGTGGCTTTTGACCAAATGACTGGAAAATGAGTTCATTGAGAGTTTCACTCAAGCCAAATCTGCATTTTGCAGCATAATAAACTATTTGACCAAACATCATTTCATGTGCTAGAGTGGCCTCTCTGCTACATATCAATAGGAAGGCTTGAAGAAAGAGCATGCCCAGCTGGGTGCACTGTTAATGGGTCAATTTGTGGCTCATTTTCTGTTATCATACCATATGGGAGACAAGCTTCTCCATGTTAACTGGGAACCCTGCAGAGACAATGGGTTTCAGTGGGTTTTATTACCCCATGGCCCTGAACTTGCCTTTGCCACCCGTTGCTCCAGGAAATCATTCTGAGCACACACTGCTTGCTTTTTTGTTCTTATCAAAGCGTGCAGTGGAGTTTCTAAGGGTGGTCAGCTGCTTTATCCTCAACTGCAACCTCCCTTAGCCTCACAGCCAGCCCTACCCATGACCATGTCACAGCATCCAAGATCCTCTACGCAACCATCTCCTTCCTGCAAAGAGAGGTTGAAACATTTATGGCCACAGAAAGTTTTCCCACTGAAAGTGAGTGCGCTGAAGTATTGATGGACCCAAGAACAGGGAGTTAATTTACTCATAGAGACAATGAACTCATTTGCCAGCAAGCAGGAGCCTTTGATTGCCTCTGCTCCTACAGAAAGATAAAGTGGATAAAGCAATATTTACTCTTTTCTGCCTATGTACACAACAGATTTCTGTTGTGTTTCTTTTAATGGAGCTCTATTCTAATTGCATTTGTTACCAATGTGAAATGTTAAGCTCAGCACCATCTACCTATTAGCACTGTGTGTGATGTGCTGCATTTCTGGCCTGCTCTCTTAAACAACCCCTTCCTTTGACATGCTCTCAGCCAAGGACCAGACAACCCTCCCAGAATGTTTATATCTGGCGTCCCTTCTGAAGTCTCCCTAGAGCCAAACATGTTCACAGCTCTGCAGGATCCAAAGGATCCTGATGACGTTTCATTAATGGAGCTCATCTACCCACGGATCCAATTTTGTCTGCTCATCAGTGCTGTTGGCGTGTCGTGTGAACAGCATATGCCACAGCAGATGGCCCAGACTCAATTCCAGTGAGCAGCAGTGGAGTGAAATCGCTCATCTGCTCTCCCCTGCTTTGGATGGGCCAGGGGTGTTACTGGGAGAGAGGTTTGAGTTGAAAGGAGAAGAGATGCGAAGGAAACAATAGCTGAGCTCTGTATCTCCACTGCCTGATCCCTGCAAAGTATTCAGGTCCTTTACATTCCTTTACTCAGACTATATTACCCTACCTGCCAAATTAAAGGCTCCCTGACTGACTACTTCTTTAGAGCTGACATTCACCCACAGAAGCTGTGGATGCCCCATTCCTGGAGGTGCCCAAGGCCAGGTTGGATGGGGCCCTAGGCAGCCTGATCTGGTGCCTGATTGATTTAGTGGTTGGCAGCCCTGCCCATAGCAGTGGGTTGGAGCTGAATGTACTTTGAGGTCCCCTCCAACCCAACCCTTTCCGTAATCCTATGATTTCAAGAGACATCCCAGCTTCACTCCCTCTCCTACTTGCTGGCCAGGCTCAGTACCTATGGTTGGTGTGGGCTTACTGTTGCTTTACACTGCAGCCCTACTCCAAGCACTGAAGGGAACATATAAACAAGAGGGGGTATGACTGTTTACAAGGGTGGGTAGTGATAGGACAAGGTGGAATAGTTTTAAACTGAGACAGGGGAGGTTTAGGTTGGATATTAGGAGGAAGATTTTCACTCGGGGTGATGACACACTGGAACATGTTGCCCAAGGAGGTTGTGGATGCCCCATCCCTGGAGGCATTCAAGGCCAGGCTGGATGTGGCTCTGGGCAGCCTGGTGTGGTGGTTGGCGACCCTGCACATAGCAGGGGGGTTGAAACCAGATGATCATTGTAGTCCTTTTCAAGTCAAGACATTCTATGATTCTGCAATTTTATTATCCACTGTCCTCCAGAGCTGCAGGAGAAGTTATTTTCTCTTGGCCACATGATTCTGTTGGTCTCTGATAGAATTTGAAAGCAAACTAATCAGTCAAATGGGCTGGGCCATTGCACTCTGTATGTATTCTCATTGGATTCCTGTGTGTGGCTTGCTCCAAACACCTCCTTGGGCCCAAAGTTGCTATCTGAACAAAACTGTCTGATGAAAATGACAAGCATGTCCCTACAGTGGCCATTGGCAACCTCCCCCTGAGTCCCTCAGAACTTTCTCAGCCTTTGTTTTAAGCAGTTCTCAGTCTCTAGTGCTGATGGATTAGAATGGTTTGGGCTACTTACCTTACCTATGTGTCATCATAATGGGTTTTACGCTTTCCCAAGTGGATGAACTCATTTGGAATAGACTTCCCTAAGAGAAATCTTTCCATAAGTTCTCCAACCACGTCTTTATTAAAGAGCTTGGTCAAGCTTCTACCCAACCTTCCAAGGATTTCCTCTGTATGTGCCCCATTGCCAACATCCAAATGTAGTACAACATAAATCAGAAATTCATCCTATTTTCCACCATGGCTGGTGGTGTGTCTACCTGCCACGTGATGCTGATAGAGACTAGCTTGTGTCTTGAAAGCACTTGTCATTTGGACCTTTCTTACTTTGCTAATTACTCAGGTCAGTTAACTTGGGAGCCCTCCTGTGTTCCTGATTAAAGCCTTAATCCCAGAAACTTTGGCACTGAGCAGAGAAAATCCTGCTTTTTTTTTTTCTCATCAGATTTCCCTCTAATCCCACCTAGCCATTCTTCACCCACACAGCCTCAGAGATCGCACCATTTCTCACACCCGAGTTGGTACCTCCATACATCAGTTGACATGTCAACCCACTGCTACAGCAAAGCAGAACATACCCCTTGAGTAAGACCAGCAGATAAACTTTTCTCTCTTTCCTGGGATTTGTAGATTAGTTCATTAACATTCTAGACCAGGCTGGTCAAAGATTTGGATGGTGATCAGACAATAGTTCAACACATCCAATTTACAATGCAATTACATTTTAATAAGTTGTGACCCCCGAGGCAGGACCTACCACCTGTCAGCTGAGATCCAGCAGGTGACCTCATCTCAACTACAAATAGATGCTCTGCAGCTGAGGAATCATCAGTGTAATAAAATATAACCTCTTGTAGTTGTCCAGCCAGACCCTTACTGTCTGACCTCAGCAAGTAGTGGGAACCAGATGCCTCCATTTCCCTGCAGGTATAATTGGGGCCTTATTTCTGGCCTTGCAGTGATGCTGTAGAGAACTGGGGAGTCCTTTGGCCCCCTTCCCACTGGCCCAGCAGGGAGGTAAGATACTTTAAAGGAAGGGGAAAGTGAGCAAAAGCCAAGTGTTATATACCCCCATCTCCCACCACGTGGAGCTGGGCTTAGAGCAGCCTCCAACGCGCTTCACCTGATCCTGACTGTAAGTAAAAGATTGGCTGCAACCATTTAATAATTAAAAAATAAAAATCCATCTACAATCCCTGATGACAAATTCCAGAGAGGGTCAAATTCCTTTATGAGCATGAAACTAGAGGTTTTGTGCTCACGCTGCCTTATTATACCCAGCTCCCTGTACTGTCATATGCATCCTAAGAACCAATTTACTATGTCTCTCCCTATTTCTCCAGCAATATTAGGAGCAAAACATCTTCTAAACGTCCTTTCGCAACCATAGCTGTTGTTTCTTTTTCAGTAAACATTTGCTTAGTAGTGCTTGGAGACCCTGTCCTTGCTGAAGGGCCAAAGGATCCAGGCATCCACTGAGGATACAAGTGGATTTTGGTGGTAGTTTACAGGGAATAAAGACTGAATTGCTTGTTTTCTTTGTGATAGAAGAGGGCAGACGGTCTCCTGAGCTATGCTGGCTGCAGGCAAGGGCTGAACAATGCTTTTGCTTTATTTTTCTCAAGGGACATCAGTAAAACGTCTGATTTAAATGAAGAGAGCCAGTTGCTCCTGAAAGACAACCATAACCTGGACAGAAATCTCCCACACAGCTTATTTTTCCTAGAATATGATTTTTTGGGGAGTATTTTGGGTGGGGTTTCATTGGTTTTGTTTGCTTAAGCATACACGTTCAATTTTCTCCTCCTTGAGCCAGAGGGGTTAACACCACCTGGAGGAATAACCGTGGGGCTCAATCTACTCACTGTGCTTTGGGTCATATAATCATAGCATCATTAAAGTTGAAACCTCTGTGATCATTAAGTCCAAACATCAACCCATCCCCGCCATGCCCACTAACTGTGTTTCTTCTAAGCGTGCTGCTTTTCAATGCTGCTATGCATTATTCTTCCCTGGCTGTCTTCAGCCCCTATTGCTGAGCTGTTCAGACACTGGAATCTGCTATGTCAGAGCATCTTTGCTCTAATCTCTGGCTATGGATGTGCAGAGGCCTGTTCCAATGGACTCCAGGGGATTAAGCAGTGGAGTGTAATGAAGAGGTTTTCTTCTTCCAAACTCCGGAGGAGGAGATAGGTCACTTGGAGTCAAACACTGTTATCCCAGGGCACTTCAGTGCAGCAAATTCAGTTCACCTGTGAATAGGCCTCAAAGTCAGTGCTGAGAAGGGACAGCAGCAAAAGCAAGAGACAGGCAGAGCAGCACTGGAGCTCCTTTTCTCCCCGTGACCTTTATTTCCATCCTGCAGCCCTTGGCAGCTAATTTTCCTTGAACTGAGAGCAGATGCTGTGCAGGGGAAGTGCATTTTTCCTCTTGGGATCCCTTTCACCTGGACAGAGACCTTCAAACAGCTTACAACATCCTGACTGTGCAGATCCAATTCACTTCTCTTTTCTATTGCTTCCCTCTGGCTACCTTTTCTTGTTTTATCCCTTCCTTCCTCGTGGATCTGAGTCCCCTTTTTCTTCCTTTTCTGCCTTTTTTTCTAATTCATGCTTCCAAACCCGCTCTTAGCAGAAAGGAGGGGGAGAAGGGATACAACCCCAAGGGTACGTTCCTCTTCCTTATTTCCAGTCCTTCAGAAAAGAAGCAGGACAGGGGAGAGAGGAAAGAACGCACCACGTTGAAAGCCCTGGCAGTGCATTCCTGCAGCTTTCCTAAATGCCAGGGGAATGTTATCTGGCCTTGCACACCAGGAACAAGAACTTGAGCCTTGTGAAGTGTAATAAGGAGAACGGCGCCTAATGGAAAAATCATTTGCTCGTGGCATTTAATTAAAAATGTAAATTTATGGATGGCCCTGAAATCATCAAATGAAAAGGCAGAGCCGCATGAATTTTGATTTGATTTCCTCCATGGGCTTTCCCCTCATCCTCCAATGCTCCCTGTATCCTTAACCAAAGAGGTGGCACATGGGGAGGCAGAGTGGCTGCCAGGCTGTCCTTGGGGTGTCCCCAGCAGTGATGCACGCACATGGTGTTTTAATTCCCTGCACATCAGCTGCTGGTCCAAGTGGATGGCAGATGGGGCTGTGCCAGCTCCATCCATCCCCCTTTTGCATGGAGCATGGAGGTACAAGTGGTTCTTGGCATGGGCCTGGAGCTTGGTGATGTAGCAACACGTTCCTGGAGAGGTCACCCATCCGGAAACCCACGCTTTATGTAGAGGACTGGCACTGCTTTGTGCCATCCCCTGCACACAGCTGAAGGCACTGTGCAGATTCAGTATAGTCATAGAATCACACAACTGTAGGGGTTGAAAGGGACAGACCTCTGGAGATCATCCAATCCAACCCCATCACCTCCTACCAGGTGCATGATTCCCAGCACAGTCACGGACACAAAACCCTCCAGTGAGAGCACTTTGGTCCCTTGCTGTGCTCCAAAATCCACCTCGAGGTGGTTTAGAATCACCAAGTCTTGCTTCTTGGTGCTATGATTCACATCATTTAGTACTACCTCTTCCCACAGACTCAGAGGTGGGAGACACTGGGACTTGTGGCACAGCATACATTATCCCAGGTGTCCATCCTTGCTCATCATGAATACTTGGCCATGCTTTGAAAAAACAGTTTCCATTTTCAGAGCTGCTGTGCTCAGAGAGGTGGTTTTGTCAGGCAACCCAGCTGGTCTCGGTGGTTGGACTTGATGATCTTGGAGGTCTTTTCCAACCCTAATGACTCTATGATTCTATGGTTTTTTGAATTGCAGCTGGCCAGGTAGAATTTGGAGTTGCTTCAACCTTCCCATTCCCAGCATGGCTTTTGAGTCTGACACATGGACTCTAGGATGTGGGGTGAACAGGTCCTGCTGATCCCAGCAAAGACTTTTTCTCAGAGCAAAACCACAGCAAGGCCATGGCAATCCATGTCTATTTCTCACCTGTTATTTGCCAAGCAGCTGCAATTAGAACAACAGTTAACAGTGTTAAGTTGCTCCAGGGGAGAGTTGAATATTAGGAAACATTTCTTCTCAGAAAGAGTAAGAATGGATTGGAATAGGCTGCCCATGGAGGTGAAGTCATGACCCCTGGAGATGTTCAAGAACTGTGGAGATGTGACAAGTGGGGACCTGGTCAGTGGGCATGGAGGGGGTGGGCTGAGGTTGGACTTGGTGATCTCAGAGGTCTTTTCCAATCTTAGTGATTCTATAGTAATAAGTGTTCAAGTGATAGAGAAAAATCAGCCTGCTTAGGAGGGTCTGTCCAAGCACAAAGGTAGGTGTAGTGAAGATAACAGAGCCCCATTGCAGCCAGAAGTGAGTGCTGAGCACTAAAGAAGAAAGTAAAATAGAAAATGGGAAAGGAGAGAAAGAGAAGGTGAACCTTTTGGTATAAAGGCCAGACATTCATGCTTGTAATGATCCAGCAGTAAGACTGGAGCTATGTCCAAAAGGATATGGACATGGCTTTCTCCATCACAGCCCACATTGCACCAGGCACACACACTGCTCCGGTGCCACCTCTCACCTGGAGTGGCAGATGTAAATATAAGGTGGCCTCTTCCCCTAAACTCCCCCTCCCCAGTGCCACCTCTACAAGTGGACTGTGAGCCAGCAGCAAGGAAAACCCTATGATTTCAGCAAGTTTCTTTTAGAAAACCTCGATGTTTCATGAAAACAGCTTGCTTTTCCATAGACTAACTGCAATGCATCCCTGTAACGAGTTCATCAGTTCTTCCACCAGCTCCAGGATTTCCCCTCTCAGGTTGCAATGACAAACCCAGAGCAGACAGTCACTTCTCAGGGGCTGCCTCAGGTTTCCATGGAGCGTTACTTTACCCCCTGTTTATGTTAGTGTATGTGTCTAGAATTTGGACATCTTTTGCTACCTTCCAGGCTGCTTTTGCTTTGGGGTAGAATGGGCCTTGAGATTCAAAATCCATCTTGATTTGACACCAGCAGAAGAGGCATGATGTGAGCACAAGTCATGGAGTAAGCAGTGCCTATCGCCTCCCACTTATGGCTCTTTGTGGGAGATGTTTGCCAGCTCCCCAGGTACGCAGCCGACTGCCTGGCTTATTTATACATCCGCCTGAAGTGGGAAGAAGAAATCTGTCATTAGTGTATGGGAGATGCAGGACACATTCGTCCTGCTGAGATACTGCCCTGATACATTTGGAAAATAGCAAGTGGAAAGGATGTCCATCATTTCAGCCTGCCTCTATTGCTGGTTCTCCAAAGGGACCAGGGACAGCTTCAGCTGTGCAAATGAAATTCAAGAGACTTAATAACATTTTAGTGCATGCTCTCAGCATTGAGGGTTGGGTGTTTTTTTTTTTTTCCCCTTCTCAGTTTGCTTTTGATGATTATAAATGGAGGGGATGTCATTTACTTGTACAGCTGCAAGGCCAGGTCTTCAGAGATGGTAGGGAGGATGGGGGAGATGATTTTATCAAGAACTTGAAAGAAGGCATAAAACATATGCAGGTGTGCTGATTTCCCAGACAGGTCTAATGAGCTAACAGTCTAATCTATCAGCCTGTCTCAGAGGTGATAAAAGTCTTCGTGGCTCTTGGGATGAAACTGCACTGCCCATCATCCCATCCCCAGCACTGAGCTGTTTGGGTTATTACTGGAGGAGAGAGAAACCCGGTTATGAACATCTGCCCTGGAGCTGCCAGTGAGAAATGTGCACCTGAGGCCTTCACTGTTGTGTGGTCTTCATAGAATCACAGAATCATAGAATCACAGTCATAGAGTCATAGAGTCACAGAATGGTTGGGTTGGAAGGGACACCATAGCCCAACCAGCCTCACCCCTGTCATGGGCTGAGTGACCCCCACCAGTTCAGACTGTCCAAGGCCCCATCCATGGCATTGGGCACCTCCAGGGATGGGGCACACACAACTCTCTGGGTAAATAATTTTCTCATAGAATCGTAGAACAGATTGGATTGGAAATGACCTTAAAGATCACCTAATTCCAACCCCCTGCTATAGGCAGGGATGCCTCTCTCTCATACTGAGCCTCTCTGCAGTTCTGTAGCTAGAGCACTAGGCTAGAAAAATTCTCTTCACCTTTCAGACACCACTGATCTCCATGCAAACAAACATTTTCCCCTGTGCTGGGCTCTCAGAAAGTATGCCGTACACAAAGCTATATTCCCCTCCTCCAAACAGAATGTCTTCCCTCAGTCAGGCCCTCCTGCTGTCTCTGCACTGTTCACTTTCTTTCCAGATCTCTTACTGTTCTGCTTGTTTGGAGAATTGCTGGATGGTGCCATCAGAGAAAGATGACACCCCAGATGTCCCATGAACTCAGTGGAGAAATACTTTGGAAATGCAAGCAGCCAGCACAGCCTGCAAGGGCCTTTTATAACTTTGCAGCCAGATCTCTCAATGTCTCTAAGTTCAGCCCGGGGCTCAGTTCACAACGTCAGTGTCTATTCCCCACTTTATCGCTCTCACATTTGGAAGACCCTTAACAGAATGCTCGTGCTGGGCCTAGAGCAAGGTCATGGGATGCATAGAAGCCAAGGAAAGGATGTACGTAGAGGCTGAGTGACTCCAGGCTTATCCCTGGGGTCAGGCTCGTACCTCTCCTCATCCCTGCCTCCCTGGGAGCCCGGGTTTGGTGCTGTACAAATGGCTTCACGTGCTGGATTGTATCCTCAGCAGAATGGCCAAATTTCTTGGCCATTGGCCCATTCGTTAGCCAGATGCCTTGGTGACCTACATACCATTGCCTGCACACAAGAAGGCGTACAGATACTTCCCATTTCGTGCTGCCTTACTCATTCTTTTCTTTCACTCTCCAAAATTCCATCCTCCTATTTTCCTTCAGCTTCTGTTCTTTCAGATTCTGTTAGGGAAGCGTGAAGCGTAAGAAAGAAGAACTGCTTAATGAGTGACTCTGTGTCCCTAAGAGATATTGACAGGGCAAAGTGTGGAGCAGAGCAGGGATTGACAGCCCCAGCAGACACTGGTACTTTGGTACCTACAGCAGGATGCTAAAACCAAGGAAGAGGTCTAAAAGGTACCACTAGTAGTGGTACTGGTAGTGTGGCCAGAGCTGTAGGGGTGCATAGCAGGCACAAGCTGGAAAGGAAGAGAATGAGAATGAGAATGAGGAAAGCCCATATGCAATGAACTCCCCCTCCCCAAACCTCCCCTGTCAGACCTTCACCCCGCTTCCTTTGGCCTTCAGAAGGAGTTTGTGCAAGAACAGCACAGCTCTGACAAATCTTTCCCTCTTTCTTCTTTCTTCCAGCCACATCAGGGCTGGCTTGGAGCTTCAGGCTCTTCCCAGAGTGGGGCATGATGTGCTGAGCAGCTGAAATATGGTCCTTTCTTCCTCCTGGAATGGCATTCTCCTGCCTAAGTGGAGCTTAGCTTAATGGCTACCAAACGTCATAAAGGCTCCTCTAAAGACTTTTGGGAGCCTAAACTCCATCAAAACCTCGAGGAAATAGGATATTAAATGTCATGAATACAGTTTCCTAATTGCAGAGGGTGTCTGCTGCCACTGTCAACCCCTCTGCTTCCAAACCCATTTCTGAAGCCATCCAGCAACATGGGGTTTCCTTATTTTGGAACGTGAGCATCAATGGGATGAAAATAGGAAAAAAGTACGTGATTTTTTCTTTCTCTCCCCCCAAAAAACTCTTTCCACTTCCAGCAAAGAGAAGGTGGCAGAGAGCTTCTAATCCTGAAGCAGTCGTCCCATTTGTTATTGTAGCAGCCGGAGCAAGCTGAAGCGACGGCGATCTGGAAATTGGTGTACCTGTGCCAGCAGTTTTTATCTGTTAATAATATTTGTAATTGGGTGACTTTTATTAAGAAGGAGGAGGGGAAAAAATCTTGCCTGGAGATTTTAACTCGGTCAAGTACCGAGCCATCTTCCTTCATGCTTTTTTAATGATCCAGGACCAGCATCACAAATTTTGCCGTGTCTTTCTTGAGTGGAGTTGTCTAATGAAATCTGTGTTTGTCTGTCACTTGGACACACAGGCACTGACTTGCTCTTGCAGTGGCTTTTGTTATTCTCATGGGTGCTCAGGCGGGACAGAGTCATAGAATCAAAGGAGCGATGAGGTTGGAAGAGAGATCTCAGGTCCCCAAGGCCAACCCCCAAACTATCCCACCGTGCCCTCTGACCACGTCCCTCAGTGCCACATCTCCATGGTTCAACACTTCAAGGAATGGTGACCCCACCACTCCCTGTGCTAACAGTTGACCACTCTTTGGGAGAATGAAATTTTCCAAGTATCCAACCATCCCGAAGGTCACCAAAGGGAAGCCCAACCTCTCCCGTTGGCAGCAAAATGATTATTTGGCCTTCTGTACTAATCCAAGTTTCTGGAGATGCTCAGAGAGACAAGTTTTCTCTCTCTTTTTGTCAGGCTTGCTTTTTGTGGTCTTCTCACAGCCTTGCAAGTGACCTCTGGCACAGCAAGGAGCGGTGCAGGTGGATGGGATGGAGGAATTCACCCCTCTATCTTCTAACCCTGCCTTTCAATTGCCTGCACTGGGCAGGTGAGCTCAGCTCAAAGGCCACAGCATCCTCTCTGCACCAAACACCAATGACTGCGGGAGGCCCTGGTCACCATGCCCTGAGTTGCACTGTGATAGGAACAGGTCCAGCACTGCCTGAGCTGGGTCAGGGAGGAATCAAAGGGAGCTGTGCTGGTGGGGAGCTTGGTAGACACAAAATCCTCTCTTTGAAGAGTATATTTAGGACTCCAAGGATACCTGGTGAGCTGTTTCCTTGGCAACACAACATCCTCTGCCCCCAGAGCTGAGGACTCACCCCACACACCTTCCTGAGCGCTACACACAAGATGGAAGGGTGACCTTGTCCCTGTCTGACTCATGACAACCAGAGAGGTGCATTCATTGGCCAGACCTCAAACTGCAAATGATACTGAAAAATGAGAACGGCCGCAGTTCAACACTGGGGGTGGCTGCAGATTTTATTGAGCCAAACTGGAAGGAAGTGTGGAAATCCCACATCCAAAGGGAGTGGATCTTCACCCTGCGTATCCAGGGACAGGGCATCCACCACAACTCTGGGCAACCTGTGCCACTGCTCAGGGCTCACCTCCAGCCTGTCTCAGGTCTGCTGCAGGCAGGGAGAGCCAGGCCACTTTACCTGGGCAAGCCCAAAGTCTCAATGACTACGCGGTCTTATCAGGCTCAGAGCATGGCAGCTGACTATTTGCAACATCCTGGATCTCTTTTTGTTAGAGCTTTGGGGGCTATGTACTTGTTCTCTTCTCATTAACATAATTCTTCTTTTGAGGGAGCTGAATAAGATTGGCAAACAAAAGGATTTCTTCCCAGCGATGAAATCAAGCTGACAACTGTAGGATGCAACCTAACCCAGATGATGAAGCATCTAGAGGGATGAAGAGTATTTTTCCCTATATATCCCAGCCTAAAACCCAACCATGTCTCCATCACAGGGAGATGGATGCTGTCAGGCTGTGTGGGATGCTGCCAGGACAGACCGACCACCAGGACCAGAGTGGAGGAGATAGTTTCTCTGCTGATCCCTACCACTGTAGTGTGTCAGGCCATTGGCTGGTTACCAGTGTCATAGAATCATAGAGTCATTAAGGTTGGAAAAGACCTCTAAGATCCCCAAGCCCAACCCACCCCCACCATGCCCACATCCCACGTCCCTCAGTGCCACATCTCCATGGTTCTTGAACACCTCCAGGGATGTTCACTCCACCGCCACCCTGAGCAGCCTGTGCCAATGCATCACTACTCTTTCAGAGAAGAAATGTTTCCTAATATCCAATCTGAACCTCCTCTGGTGCAACTTGAGGCCATCACCTCTCATCTCATCACTGCCACCTGGAAGCAGAGGCCAACCCCCACATCTCTCCAACCTCCTTTCAAGGAATTATAGAGCACCAGAAGATCTCCCCTGATCCTGCTCTTCTCCAGTCTGAACAATCCCAGTTCCCTCAATCTCCCCCCATAGGACTTGTAGTCCAGACCCTTCACAGCTTTGTTGCCCTTCTTGGACACATTGCAGGCCCTCCATGCCCTTCCTATCCACCAGTTTGCCCAGGGACTGCCGCAGCCACATAGATCTGCATGTGGACATCACATCTGTCCACGGGGATCAAATTCACTACGAACCCAAAAGCATCTCCCTCCTGGGGCAGAGGGCAAGCCCCTTGGCAGATGCAAAACCAACAGAGAGAGGCAACTCTTCCCTTGTTACCCAGCTGAGCTGCACAGCTAGACACAAGAGGCAGTGGGCGAGACTCACGCGGGCTAATTAAACACCAGACTATTCTTTATCATCGCTTGTCGTTGTCAATGACGGCAGCTGCCTGTGATGGCACGGACCAGGTCAGTCTTAATTAGCCACAAGATGAAGTGATAACCTCGAGGGCCATGGCAGACCCAAACAAGGCGAATCCTCCCCATCAAACCAGCGGCGCTTCAAAGGCTGTCAGCTGAGATGTGCACAAACTGGGGAAAACAGAAGTGACATCAGAGGAGCAGGGAGGGAAGAAGGGAGGGAGAGGAGCGTGGGGCTTCCACCTTGAGATGTGCCAACAGACAGTGCCTGGCTGGGGGTGGGAGTGGTGGGGGATCCCATCACCCAGAAGCAAATGAAGTCTGGTGTCCCAAAGCTTTGTCTCGCCTGCTGTGGGAGGGGGAGATGGGCAGTCACAGTGATGCTCATTTCCTACGGAAAACAGGCTGTGAATTCCCCCTGAGTCAAGCTGAGTGTGGTTCAGTTCCCACTGGCACAGAAACAGTGATTTGCCTGCCTTACCCTCAGCATCTTCACATCCTGGGCATGGTCACACCTCAAGTGCTGTGTTCAGTGTTAGGCTCTCACCACAAGACAGGCCCTGGAGTGTGTCCAGAGAAGGGCAACGGAGCTGTGAGGGGTCTGGAGCACAGATCTTATGGGGGGTGGCTGAGGGAATGGGATGGCTCAGTCTGGAGAAGAGGAGGCTCAGGGAAGACGTTATGGCTCTGTACAACTGCCTGGAAGGAGATTGGAGCGTGGTAGGGGTCAGTAGCAGCAATAGGATGAGAGGTGATGATGGCCTTAAGCTGCACCAGGGGAGGTTTCAGGTCAGATATTAGGAAACATTTCTTCTCTGAAAGAGTGGTCTGGCACTGGCACAGCTGCCCTGGGATGTGATAGGGTCACCATCCCTGGAGGTGCTCCAGAACTTTGGAGATGTGGCACCGAGGGACGTGGTCAGTGGGTATGGTGGGATGCGTTGTGGTTGGACTTGTGGGATCTGAGAGGTCTTTTCCAACCTTTCCTGTGTCTTTTTACCTCACTGCGTAGAGCAGGGATCTGCTGCACCCAAAGGAGGCAGCTCTGCACAGCACAGGGCCACCCAGCTTCACCGAGCAATTCCCATGAGCTCCAGCATCTCAGCAACACAAAGCCAATTTGCTCTCATGAGAGGGTTGACCCCAGAGATCACAATAAGAAACAACAAACCAGAATACAGATGAGTCATCTCTTTATTCACGTCTTATTACGTCTTAGAAGCTCACTCTCTAAAAATGCAGATTTTGCCTGGGTGAAGCATTGTACATAACTAAAATATTTCCCACCTGATAAGAGTGGTGTACAGCCATCACAGCTATTTTAGAACTTAAGTGTACCACCTCTGTACACACACGTGGAGACAAACAGGAGGCACACAGAACTCCCTTCTCTCCTACCTTGCTCAGCTTCTCCTATGCGGTACCATGCAGCCTCAGCCATGGGAAGCAACGCAATGGCCCCACCATCCTGGGTGTCATTGTGCCAAGTGGGAGCTCTGGGATGCTGTGACCAAATTTCATACCACAGTACTAGAAATGGGGCTGATGCCCACAGCTGATCCAATCCAGCTCCTCTGCCTCCCAAACAAGCCTCAAAGACATGAGGAAGAAGGGCTCAGCCTGTTCCTTAAGGGTGTTTTGGCAGCTGCTTGGCCTCAGAGCACTAAGGGTCCCTTTCTCCTCACTGGATCACAATGAACTCTGACTTTTGGACTGACAGAAAAGAATCATCATTTCTCCTTCATCCAGAACAGCCCGAAATAGCTTGCGATGACTTTGGATCTCTCCAGGCTCCCTTGGGAGCAGCAGCAAAGTTATTCACCCTGCCATCAGTAAATCTGCCGGCCAGAAGAGCTAAAATCCTTCAAGCAGTGTCCTCCAGATGCCCAGGGAGGAGAGCAGGAGACAGGACGCCTGTTGTGCTATTTGATAACCCTGCTGCTGTCCCCCCTAGAGCTGCACCAGCCCTCGTTCTCCCCGCCATATTGCTGATGAATGAAATACCCCAAATGCCATTTTGCACACTGACCTCAAGGCCATTAATGAACTTTTCGATGTCAAAATCTATTCCCCAAGTCACGTTCCACCCAGTCGCTTGCAGCTACGCCTATATTGGTTTCTTATCCAGATGAGGCCATGGGAACTTCTTTCAGTCTGTTCAGCCCCCTACGTGCCCCTGTGACATGATTTTGGGTTCTTTCAACTGGAACTCTCCCAGTCAAGGCTCTAGTATGACAGAGAAAACATAGAATCATGGAATATCCCGAGTTGGGAGGGATATGTAAGGATCACTGAGTCCAAGAACCACAGATATCTTTAGTGACATCTCTTCTTCCATATGGAAGTGATGATTTTGATCTCCTTTCTAAAGCCATTTGAGATCCCCAAAATAAGGGATGCCTTATAAGAACAAGATCTTACTGTCACAGTTGCAAAGCAAAAGTACAGAACTAGTAAAGGATTAATCCAAAGCCACAAGCTGGGTGGTCTAATGAGAACTCTTAGGTCTTAGGGGGAACGATCTTAAACTGAAACAAGGGAGATTTAGGTCGGATATTAGGAGGAAGTTTTTCACTCAGAGGGTGGTGATGCATTGGAACAGGTTGCCCAAGGAGGTTGTGGATACCCCATCTCTGGAGGCATTCAAGGCCAGGCTGGATGTGGCTCTGGGCAGCCTGGTGTGGTGGTTGGCGACCCTGCACATAGCAGGGGGGGTGGCACTGGATGATCATTGTGGTCCTTTTCAACCCAGGCCATTCTATGAGAACCAGAGATGAGCCCAAAGCACACCAATTACAGTCCAGGTAGTATCTAGTCCTGGTCAGTTAATGCATTCAGTGGGGAAAAGTATGGTGTGCTTTGAGTCAGATCAGACGCCCATCTGGCTCAGCTTATTGCCTCCCATGGCACCAAGGTGAGATGCTGTTTAGCAAGATATGTGAACCAGACCCTATTGGTCAAGTTTTTTTTCCCATACTCCTCCCACACACCCATTTTTTTCTGTTGGGGATGCTGAGGGGACACCCCTGCCTACTCCCTCTTGTTTTTGTTCATGCCGTCCATGAAATGATCTAATCTATGATGGGTTTGGATGTGCCACAGTCTTGACTACCTGGGAAGGAATGTGAGGAATGAGGTTGAGGTTCCTGTCTTCACCATTATGAACAAAGCCAGCAGCTCACCAAGCACTGTGCTCTCTTTGTGGTCCAAGAGGGAAAACCATTCCCTGCACAAGCACCTGCAGGCTCCTGCTAGCCAGGGTCCAGTCAAGCTGTGACACAGCATTTGAACACAGTTTGTTCCACCCAAATCAATAGCTATTTCCTTCTGTATGTGACCTCACAGCCCAGCCAGGCTCAACTGCTGCTTATTTGTGACATACACTGCTTTCCATCTCAAAGGCTGTGGCTTTTGTAAGACCCATGGGAGGAGGAGAATGTGAATGGGAGACAGAAAAGAAGGAAACTCTGCAAGTTATTGGTTTCCAATCCAGCCTCCTCCAACCAGAAGCCAAAGAGGGATGGTGATCCCCATGGGCACGCCATCTGATACAAAGCTTGGCTTCACACCAGGCAGCTTTCTCAGCCATCTTAGTATGCCCCACCAACTCTGAATGCTGTAAAAGCATCAGGGGATGATGGAGAGCAGCTCATAAACCCAGGAACTTCCATCTTTGTCACCATCATATTCTTGTCATGTCATCATTATTACTGCTATTAGTGGAAGCAAAACAGTGAAAGACTACTCCAAGTCTTACTACTACCAAGAAAGGAGCAGCAATTTCTTGCATAAGCAGTAGGGAACTGGGGAGGTCAGGTAGGAAGTGCTGCATGTAATCAGATCCAGGATCCTCACAGGCTGTCATCCAGCTCTGATATTCAGCTAGAGACGGTCAAGAAAGCTGAAAGAGCCTTTTTTCCCTTCATGGACATTGTGCAGACAGAAAGGACCTTGGGAGCAAATCCTTCTGGAAACCTTCCTCCATCCTATCGCTCCTGTCTCTACCTTGCAGCAAAAGGCTAATTTGTAGTGGAGCTGGGAACTGGTCCAAGACATTGCATTGCCAAGCATCTGCCTTGACCATGGAATTTCCCATCCTCACCACTATCTCCACCTCTTGCAAGCTTGTCTTTTTTTTTATGCCCCTGGCTCAGCTGTGAGAAATGCAAGAAGGTATTTGTGAAAGGAGGTTGTGCCAAAGAGGATGGAAGGGCTGCATTTAATGGGCACAGGCACCCACAGAGCAGCAACAGAGTCTGCTTCTCCATTCTCAGCTCCCAGAGCCAGGGACCCAAGGCAAAGCAATTGAGGGATTCAAGTGTTTTAGAGATTTTCTGCAAAGATTTTCACTTCAGTTGACCTTTAAAAGGCAATTCTGTTGCTTTCGTAGCTAAAGCTGACCGGTGGGGGACATTGTTAACATTTATTTTCCTGTTTTTGACTTGTTCCCCATCTTTTTTTTCCAAAATTGCCAATTTAAATCCAGCCCAACCTGCATCAACTATAAAAAAATGAAGGTAGTGACTCAGGTCTTACTTCCTCCATGCACGTGTTCTTGGTCCAGCTTCTCTTTGTCCTCTTTGTCTTGTATAACCATGAACACTCCCCAGCCATTGGCCTCTTTTCATAGAATAGGATCACAGAATCGTTTGAGTTGGAAGTGACCTTTGAAGTCCATCTGGTCCAACTCCCCTGCAATGAGCAGGGACACCTACAGTTCCATCAGGTTGCTCAGAGCCCGGTCCAGACCGAAATCACGGACACAGCAGATCATGCCACACTTATGTTCAGTGGCCTTCTGGCTCCCAAACCACCACCCCTGAAGCACAAGCCCATGATTCTTTCTCCTCACTAGCCCACAAGTGACTGTCTTGCCAGGTAGGTTCAAGGGAGTGAAAGGAGCTGTAGTCTGGTGGTAGTGGAACCACCATGGAAGGGATTGTAGTGTGGAAGCAACTGGTGCCTCTTGGTCAAGCATTTAATGTATTTCTTACTTGAAGCACATTAAAATGTGATGAGTCAGTGAATGGAACCTGGAAACTTCACTGCCTCCTGTGCCAGTGGTTCCCCAAATGACCGTACCAGTGCCTCCCACCGTTTATGTGTTATGGTATCATTGGCTGTTGTGTTTTGAAGTGCAGAGGAAGAGCCACATAGAATCATGGAATCATTACAGTTGGAAAAGACCTCCAAGACCCCCAAGCCCAACCCCAACCCTTCCCACCATGCCCACTGACCACGTCCCTCCACGCCACAACTCCACAGGCCTTGAACACCTCCAGGTGCAATGACTCCACCACTTCCCTGGGCAGCCTGTTCCATTTTCATCATCTGCTCTTTTTCGCTCTGATAGCTGCCTCCTGGCCTTGGAATTTCACCTCCACATTTCTTACAGCCCTTTCCTCCTGCCATACCCCAGCTTATGGAGCCATTACCCTTGGCTAACAGAGGCCATTCTGCAAAATCCTCCTCGTAGCAGCCCACAGCACAGCTCTGTGGGGTTCAGAACAAAACAGGAGAACCCCTGGCACAAGAGGCAGTGAAGTTTCAAGATTCCAGTGGTCCCTCTATCAAGGACTACTGCCTCCCATTGATGCTTTGAGTTCTTGTCTCGCTCTGACAAGGACTGCTTTGGTTTGGTGACAGCACCAGGTCACGTGCAATGAGAAGGGTTGAGATGTGGCCTCACTGGGGAGGAGAGAGGATGCACACCAGCAAAATCAGGGCAAAGCACAGGCTTGCTTAGCCCTGTGGCCAACAGCAGATGCCAAAGGAGGAACAGGAAAACCAACCAGCACAAAGGGAGAGTTTCCACATTACTCTTTCTGCTCTTTCCACTTAAGTGGTACTTTCATTTAGTTTCCTACGTCTGATGGCTTTTTCCCTTTTTTTCCTTCCCAATGAATTCCATGGAACACCCTGACATCCTCAACATCCTATAGAAGCCATTGCTTTAGCTGCCTGCTGTACAGGGCCACGTGTGTTGCATGTTTAGAAGCTGCCACTTGTTACACCCTGGTTTTCATCCTGTAAAAGACACTGAAGAACCAGTATTATCCATCTCTGAGTGCATCCTGGTTTTATAGAGCACCCTCAGCACAGTCTATGTATTTGTGTGATTAGTTGTGCCTAAAAATGGGAGGAAACACACCTGTCTTATAGCCTAAAATGCTCTAAGAACAGTCACTCACATCCCACTGCTTTGTTTGCATCATACCTCCTCTAATGAATTAAGGCTTTAAAAGACTAAAAGGGCAGAAATATTGCCACCAAGTAAATTACCTTATCTTCCCCAGCTGAGAACAGTGTAAAATGGGCACAGGGAACAGGTGAGCTGTAGAAAATCACACAAAAGGTGCATCGATTTCTCTTCTTTCTTCCCCCTCCCTCTTTCCCACCTCCCAGCTGGTGCCAAAAAGGAGATATGAGCTGCTGGGACTTCTAAGAGGATGAGTCACCTTCTTTCAAGCCCCTGCAACTTGACTTAAAAAAAAAAAAGTCAATGAGAGAAAAGCCTCAGTAAAGTGAAAACTAAAGTCAGTGAAAGAAAAGCCAGCAGCAAGTGAAAGCTGGAAGATTCGCTCACCCGGTGCAGAGGGGGAATTATTCGAGGAAGATCTGTTAATGGGAGCAGGGAAGAGATGTAGGTTTCTATTTGGTGGAGATGGGGTTTGAAATGCACTTCTGCTCTAACCCTGGGTCAGCCTGGTGGGGTGAGGCATCCCCTCATCACCCTCTGACCCTCTTGCAGCTGAAAGCACAGGGCATGAACCAGGGCCGTGTAGAGCTCAACCTTTCCTGAGCAGGATGTGGGTGCCTCCTGTGTGAGCAGAGTCAGGGAGAAGGATGGGTAACAGTGTCAGGTATGCAATGGGAAGCAGCCAGCCCAACCAAGGCACCCTCTGCAAGGCGGTGAGAGCGTCATGGATGAACATTATATGCCTCTGCTGCAAGGGTAAGACAGAGGGGAGGTGGCCAACAAACATCTGAGTCCTTCCATGTAACAAGAGGTAGACGCCTTCAATGATTTGCAGGGAGCTTGCAGAAAAGGCTGCCAGCCAAGAGGATGTGGAAAGGACATTTGTCCCCTTTGCCTTCTTCCTCCATCACTTTAAAGCCTCCCAGTGCCCATTTCATCATCAGCACTGACTCACAGGCAGCTCTGAGGAGGCATTTCCCCCAGGAGACCCCTATGGGGGCTCTGGTGACTCACGAGGTCCTTTGAGCTTGCCGGCTCCCTGCCCTGCTCTGCCCCTCAGGAAGGGCAAGGAGAGGATGCTGCCTCCAGCCTGTATCCCTCATGCATCCCAGCCCATGGTGACCTCTCTGGTCCTCCCCCTGCTGACCCCCAGCTGCTTCTCAATGTCCTATTGCCAATTCTTCATGACTCTCATCACTCTTGACAGCTGCCCAAAGGAGAGTGCTAGACGCTGTGGATCCTTGCTAAAAATCACCCATCCCCTCCAGTATCACTGATCTTGGGCTCATACATCCCAAGCTGGGAGGGACCCACAAGGACCATCGTGTCCAAATAACTGACGATCCAACCATGGCCCCTCATCCATTGCCCTTGGTTTCCTCATTGCCAGGGCTCAGCCCTGCAGGTCTCCCAGGATTTAGTACAGCTTTGTCACAGCACTCTCTTTCTGTATGTATACAGATGCTTGTGTTGTGATACAAAACTGACAGAGCTGTAGATGATCCTGTTTGTGGTGGGGGGTTTGGACTAGATGGCCCTAATGGTCCCTTCCAACTCAAACCATTCTATGATTCTATGAATTCCAGCTATAGAATGCTGTGCCACTTCCACCACCTCCTGAAAGCTGCACCTCATTTGAGTTTGCCAACTGCTCCACAAGCAAACCTGATGGCTTCCCTCCTTATGCTGAGTGCAGCACCAGGGTTTCTGTACCATGTCCTGCCTATACCCTGCTGTAGTTACAGAATACTTATAGGATATCCACTTTAAATGAGGATGGGTGCAGACATGCCAGCATTTTTGGTTGTGGATTTGGGAGAGGCTCTGATCCTTCTCCAAAACAGAACACTGGATTCCCCATGTAGGCAAAAGAAAGGGGTGGAATGCTCAGATGGCCTCGGGGTCTGATCCCATCTCCTCAGTTAGACATCTAAATAAAATACACTGAATCAGTGCCTTAATCATGGTCTTCCTAGCAGTGCTCATTATCACAGCATCAGAGTATGTCACAACCCATTAATTAACTAATCTTTGCATCCTTTGAGTGCATTATCCCTACTTACAAATGGAGAGCTAAGGTTCAAAATGCTTAAAATCAAAAGTTTCCAGGAATGCTTGGTGCTCTGTTTCATGCCTGATCTAGATCACTTCCCACTGCAGGAAGAGTGTTAAAGGGCTCACAATGGAAGTGATGCCGCCTTCTGCTCTTTGTGGCACTAATTACTATATCCCCCATCTCACAGAATCATTAAGGCAGGAGAAGACCTCAGAGATGACCCAACCCATCCCACCATGCCCACTGACCCCATCCCTCAGCGCCACATCTCCATGGTTCTGGAACACCTCCAGGGATGATGACTCCACTACTTCCCTGGGCAGCCTGTACCAAGGCAACACTATTCTTTTGGAGAAGAAATGTTTCCTAATATCCAACTTGAACCTCTCCTGGTGCAAATTAAGGCCATTACCTCCAATCCTATTTGTACCCTTTCATGTGTTTCTTCCTGACCCTTTTTCCATCCACCTCTTTATGCATTAAGTGCCTTAGAAATACAGTGTCAGGTTCCTGGTTGGTCCACGTCCATCCATGGTTGTGGATGTGACATGCTCATTCCTGCTGAGGAATTCGTAGGATGACTTGGTAGGATGACTTAGCCCCAGTCCCAACACCTCTCCTCATCCTGTTTGTATCTGCCAAATCCACAGATAAGTCCTGCAGAGAATCATTGCCTTCAGATGGGAAATGAGACCCACAACTTCTGGGTAACTCTCTAAGTAGAGCTGCTCCAAGCTACACCACTCATACTCACTGTAGACCTGAGCATCGCTTCCTCAGGTGAGTTTACACCCTATGAAGGTGGTGTTATCCAATAGCAATCATCAGCTGTACAGCTTCAATTGACTATGAAATGGAGAAATTCCCAAATGGGAGTGCAATCTGTGAAGCACTTTTTGATGGATGTTTAATGTGAGTATTGACTATCAGGGCTTTTCTGCCTAATAGGTGGAGTGGATTTATGTGAAGGCTCATTGTTCAGCTTTCAGTGTCATAAAGCAGCTCTGTTTTGATTACGGTGATTTATTCTGCTCCGCTGCGCTGGCTGTAACAGCTTAAAACTGATTCAATTGCCTATTACCTTTCCCCCCCTTCCACCTCCCCAAACAATACAGCTGCATTGGGGACTTCATAGATTTTTCAGATAAGCACAAAAAATCCATCACAATCATTTTGCTGGCCCATGAGCTTTAGGGACTAATTCCCACCTCAGATCCAATACCTGTGATCAGACAAGTACCTCTTCTTTAAGCTGAGCACAGCCCACCTCTGTACAAATGTCACCAGCAATAGAGCCTTTATCTGCTGCACCTATGGTCAATTATCCTCTTCATTAAGAAAGAAAAACCACCTTTTCCTGCTCTTATTTATCTAGCTCAAACTTCCATGCACTGATTCTCGTTGTACCAAAGAGCCTCTGCCACTGATTTCTGCTCTTCTTTGCAGGTGTCCGCGGGTTGGCATAAACCCACTCCCTAATCCTGTCTCTTTTAAGCCAAGTACAGCCATATCCAAAGCAGGTTCCCAATCCTTTAGGTAAGCCTTGGCTCTTTGAAACCTCTCCTGTTAACTTTTGATCCCAGATTGGACACCCTCTTCCCAAAGCCTTTGCAAATGCTACCAAAGCAGAGGTGGGGTAGCCTCCTTTTTTTCACTATAGCATCCTTGCGTCGCACACTGAATGAGACCATCACTTGCAAAATTGCCAGAGATCTTTCTTCCTTCCTAAGGGCTCAAGTGCTTTAAATCCTTGAAACACATATGGTGTCTTCAATTTTTAAAAGTCTATTGGGGGAGCGTGTCAGCGATTCACCATGGAGGGGAGCAGTGCATTGTTGATGCAAGAGTATCCCTTGTTCTCTTGACGAGTCCAACTGCAATTTGGGATATCAGCCTATGGTTCCTGAAAGCAGGATGCAAACCCACATTCAGCCTTGTTTTGCACATTGTCATATACAGACATGCTTCCCATGTTCCCAGCTGGGTTCCCCTCTTTCTTTAATTCTCAGTCCGGGGTCAAACAGAAGTTAGTAGATATAGAATCAAAGAATCATAGAATCATAGAACCATAAAATGGCCTGGGTTGAAAAGGACCACAATGATCATCTGATTTCAACCCCCTGCTATGTGCAGGGTCGCCAACCACCATACCAGGCTGCCCAGAGCCACATCTAGCCTGGCCTTGAATGCCTCCAGGCATATATAAAATCATAAAATAGTTTGAGTTGGAAGGGACCCCTAAAGACCACCTAATCCCACTCCCTGCAATGATCAGGGATGCCCACAGCTCCACCGGGTGCTCAGAGCCCTGTCCAGCCTGACCTTGGGTGTCTCCAGGGATGGGGCACCTACCACCTCTCTGGGCAATCTGTGCAACACCTGTCCTGCATCTTCCATTTCCCAAAGCCCCACTCGGTCAGGACCCGTTTCCTCATCTCTACTGTTTCAGGTAAGGTTGCTGGGACCTTCAAAGGCAGCCTTCCCAAAGAAGAAGCTATATCTCTCCTTAAGTCACTAGACCTGGGAAAGAGAGTTTCAAAACTTGGCTCTGCCTCAGGCTGCCGATGTGATTTTGAGCAAGTTACATCATGCCAGACATTTCAAAGAGCTCAGCTCCTGTTAGAAAACCAAAAAACACGGAGCCAGATTTGCTCCTGACCACAAGGCAGTTGGCAACTCCCACTGTGACATGAGGAGCCAGATCTTCAAAAGAGCTGGTTGAAATCCAGCCTGATTCACCCCAGGGCTTCTCTTTCTTCCTCCAAGAAGAGAATGCTGTCTCAGATCATGGAAGTGTTTTGAGGCCAGACTCACTAATATCCATGGGCAGCCTTTCAGCAGAGGAAGAAAGGGCGGATAAGATGATTTGGCTGGACAGATGGAGTGATTTTCCACTTCTCTTTTACAGTCCACATAGAGATGGCTAAAGAATTCTGCTCTGAGCAAGAAACACTCCTCATTGCTGCAGCATCTTTCCTTTTTGGAAGCTGCAGGAACTTGGCAAAACTGTGACAAGAGCTCTCCTGCCTGCAGTCCCAGTGTCCATCCCATCATGCCTTCCCCATCCAGAGCATCTGTGCCTTAACAGCCTTCGGTACACCTCTTCAAGGAACATCTCCAGTCTCCTGTTCCTATCAGCCATGTCCATTATGGTGGGACGTGGCAAATGGAGACCAACTCTTGCTTGTTGCAGACCCACTGTGGGCTGCCATCTCCATGATAAGTCATCATTTCAGGTTGGGTATTAGGAAAAAAAGATTCTCATTGGAATGAGAAATCCCTGCCCAGGGAAATGGTGGAGTCACCATCCCTAGGGTTTCTCCAGAACCATGGAGACGTGGCACTGAGGGACGTGGCTATGGCCATGGTAGGGATGGGTTGGGGTTGGACTTGGGGATCTCAGAGCTCTTTTCCAGCCTTAATGATTCTATGTTCCCCTGGCCATCAGGATGGCATCCTGCAGCATGTTGAGGCCGTTCCTATCACAGAACAGGAAGGGAAGAGAACGGGGCCTGTCGCAAGACACGAAAAATGGCCTGGTAATGTTCCAATTAAACTAAGCTCAGGGTTGATGGAAAACAATCAGAAATCACTCTGTTTCAAGGATACACTTTTGGATTGTGATTTTGCCAGTGAAGAGCTGCTTTAATGAATTCTTAAACAATTTCTGAAGAGCTCAAGAAGTTGATATATGCCTTGTAAACACGGCTTTTTATTCACAGAGCAAGTACAAATACTTACAGTTCAGACTGCCTGACAGTTTTCACTACAAGAGCTTATTTACAGAAGCGAACAACTCTGTAAAGCTGAAACCAGATAGTCTAACATTTTCTAGGCAGGATGCTTTACCTCAGATTGACCTCATCTGCAGAAATTGTTTCGCTGTTTCCAAGAGCAGGGTTGAGGGGCTATCTACTGGTTTGCCTGTATTCATCAATTTGTGATAAGGAATTCTCTTGGCTGGTCTCTCTGCACTGGGGACTAATTGGAAAAAGCAGTGTGTGATCAGAAGCCTGAGTTTACAGGTGGTTAGGGTTGATGGTCAGGCTTGATGATCTTAGTGGTCTTATCAAACCTTAATAACTCCGGGATACTATAACTCTATATATTGTATGTATGGTGTTGGGGGGTTTCAGATCACACGGCCCACCTGACAAGCAGCATTTCCGAGCCTTGTGTTTTACAGCTTTATGTTACTGTGGATGCCCCTTTCCTGGAAGCATTCAAGGCCAGGCTGGATGGGGCTGTGAGCGACCTGGTCTGGTGGGAGATGTTCCTGCCTATTGCAGGGGGTTGGAACTGGATGATCTTAAAGGTTCCTTCCAACCCAAACCATTCTGTGATTCATCGGTGAAACAAGCTTTCTAGAGGGGTGGTAGGTGCCCTGTGCCTGCCAGTGCCCAAGAGGCATTTGGATAACGGCCTCAATAATGTGCTTTAACTTTTTGTTGGTTCAGAAGTGGTTGGGCAGTTGGACTCAGTGATCTTTGTAGGCCCCTTTCAACTGAACCATTCTAATTTGAGGAGGGGAAAGCAATGGGTATGATATCATAGAATGGTTTGAGTTGGAAGGGACCCTTAAAGGCCATCTGGTCCCACTCCCCTGCACTAAATAGGATACCCACAGCTCCATCAGTGCTCAGAGCCCCTCCAGCCTGCCCTTGGGTGTCTGCAGGGATGGGGCACCCACCCCCTCTCCAGGCAACCCATACAACACCTGTAAGCCCTGCTGCTGATGGCATCATGGCCTACAGGCACTGTTCTGCTCCTGACCTCTTAACATTACCTTTTAACGCAAAATCTGAGAGCTTTGTCTTGGCAAGCCTAAAGCACCTCACTGCCCTTGGCTTCCTTGCAGCATGCTGCAGGTCACAATTCGGGATGCCAGGTCCCAGCCACATGCTGGGGCTTTCACAGCAAGCCAACGCGTGCATTGGCAAACTGAGACAAGGCGGCTGCAGACGGCCGTGCTGGCACTGCTGCTTGTCCCTCCCTGCCGAAGCAGCCTGCCAGCAACTGATGCCCAGGAGGCATTTCTTCTCCCTGCAGTTGGCCACCTCCGTTTTTTTTGTGTCAAACTGTCATTGTGCTGCTTTGATGGTGTTTTGTTTTCCTCGCCTGCCAGGTCCTAAACACCAGCCTAGTTTTGGTCGTTCTGTGCTGTCTGCATTCAAAAGCTTGGATGTGAAAGCCTCTGCTTTGGCTGCTGATGCTGCTTTTCTGTCCCTGCTCCCTGCTTTTTGATTCATTCTATCTTTCTGCAGCTTTGCCCACCACCAGCAATGCCTGTTCTGCTGAACAGGGACGTAAGATTTCCCCAGGTCTACCAAACATCCCTCCCAAGCACTCAGTATCTTTCCACTCATAGCATCAATATTTATGCTGCAAAGTGGAGAAGCAGGTGGGATTTCTACAGGAAACACAGAACCATTAAAGTTGGAAAAAGACCTCTACGATCCCAAAGTCCAACCCCAACCCATCCCCACCATGCCCACTAACCATGCCCCCAAGTGCCAAATCTCCACGTTTCTTAAACACCTTCAGGGAGAACACCCTCTAATCCATCTATATGAGGGTTTCCAGCTCAGTTTTTTGTTCAGCAGCCCGACTCACCCTACCATGGGCACCTCCCATGTGGAGACTGAGAGCCAGAATAACTCCCCTCAATGGACAAGAGCCGTGAAATAGGGCATTCATAATGGGAAGACAGAGAAAAACTGCTCCTGTCAGAAACAATCCAATTGCCCCTCCTGTCTTCAGCAGCCCGATGCCAAACTAAAGGTCAGCACCCCGAATGAAGTCGCCAGAGATGCTTTGCCACAGGGAATCGCTCAGCAGTGATAAAGCTCTCAGCAGAGGAAAGCAGTGGACAGGACTGTGCAAGGAGATGTGGGTCAAACAGTGGTGGCCCTGGGCCAGGCAAGATGAGGCCACAGCTGTGTCTGGCCACTGGGGAAGGGAGATGGCAATAGTAAGGGAGATCAATTTCCAGCTTGGGTTCAGGAGAAGTTTGATCCAGAGGGTTCCACAGAGTACTCACTCTATGTCCTTAATGACGTAGATCTCAAATCCCAAATCCCTTACGTGTTCATCCACCTGTGAGTTCCTCACAGAATCCTGGAATGGTTGTGTTGGAAGGGAACTTAAAGCCCACTCAGTTCCAACCCCCACTGTGGGCTGGTTGTCCACCACTGGATCTTCTCCAGGCTGAACACCCCTGGCTCCCTCAGCCTGTATCCATAGGAGAGAAGCTCCAGCCCTGTAATCTCATTATAACCTCTCTTTCCTCAGAGGTGCCCAGCAGATCAGCTTGTACTCATCATATCCTCACAGTGGGTGGGAGGAGGTGGATCCACATGCCCAAACTATTTGTTTATCCAAAGCCTTTATTGTGTCTCCCTGCCTGGCTGCTGGGTTGCAGCCTGGGGCAGTTACTGATGGAGTCCCATTAGTCTCCATGGATCAACCGTGCTCTCCATGCAAGCTCCAAATACCCCCATAAGCTACTGAAGCAATATTAAGGAGAATGCTGTAGGACGGTTGAAACTAGATGATCTTAAAGGTCCCTTTCTACCCAAACCATTCTATGATTCCAACCCAAACCATTCCATGACATCATGCTGGCCCTATCCCGTAGGTATTTTCTAGGCATTAGTTTCTGGCCATCCAGTGGACAGGGATAGGCAAGTTATTTATTTGGTCCAACCCAGAACACTTGTTCTCATCAATGCATCCAGCACTGACCCCTCTCGTGCCCAAAACCTCCAGCCAAGACACCTACAGAGGACTGGTTGCTACAGGGCAGCTCTGTTGGCTTGGAGAGATAGCTGAGGATTTTGGACGCTATTCAGAAGAAAGCTCATTCCTGGTAACACACATTACAGCTAATTCAGTGCTGCCTTTCTCCCGTGAAGCACTTACAGAAACAGCAACGACAAAAGATATCCCAACCCAGCCATTTCGAAACCCTGCTCTCTCATTGCTACTAAATCAATGCCTGAGAGGTCTGCCTTGTGTAAAGGAAAGAGAACGCGGAGACCAGATCCTCAGGTGGTGTAAGAGGGCATCCCTCCAAGGGAATCAAATGGCTCTCACTGATTTTCAGCCCAACCAAATGTCTTTGAAACTCCGCAGAGAAGATTGCATTGCTATTGATCAGATACCAGCTATCACCAACACAGGGAGAGATTTGTGCTTCTTGGGATGCAATAGAACAGGCTCCCAGAGCCCGCTGAGAGAAACGGCAATTTAATAAGAGTTGAAACATGCTGTCCACCGAAAGGAAATGGAATAATCATGCCCACCGTTGAGAGGCAGGACATGATTCCTACGGAGGAGATGTTGCTTTGTGAGAAGGGGATTAGCAGCCAGAGTCTGAATCCCAGTGCTCAGCTTTGGGGGGAGAGCTCCTACCTGTCACAAATCTCCCTGTGCTGGGTACGGAGTCACTTAGAATAACATTTGGGCAGCAGCATCCACACCAATTTGCCTGATAAAGCCTTGATCTGAATCTTAATAGGAGCCGACAATTGTTGTCATCACGAGTTAGCAGCTCCGAGCTTCAGCCCAGAACCTGCTGAAAGGGATGAGCTGCACCTCCTGGAAGGCTTCTTAAAAGTGTTGGAAATAGGTACGAAAAATCAAGGGTCCCCATTCATCTTCATGGAGCCCTCTGCAGGTAGCGTGTGAAGCGTGCATGTGGGGAATGGGCAAAGTCAGGAGACCCTCCCAGCCACTTCTTCCAGGCCTGTTTTGGCACAGGAATAGTATTACAAAAGTCTGATGGCCAAGAGAAAGTGAAACCTCTGCACTGGGGTGGTGGATGCAGGTGCAGCCTTCCAGCTCCATCGCTGCCCATGGAGACGAAAAGAAAACACAAGGCAACGGGTTCAGCTCCTGCTCTGTAGATGAGCATCTCTCAGCATAATGAGGTGTAACACTGATCTGTTTGTGTGCTCCTATCACCTCTATTTCTGTCTCACACCTCTTATAACTCCAGATATTTACCGCAGTCATCCGCTTGTCTCAAATCACTCTCCAGGTTGCAATTCGTCTTATTGCAGATAGACGTTGGAAAGTAGGTCATATTAACCCAAATGTGGACAAATGGATCCTACCCTAAGTGACAACTTCTGTCGTGTGCAATTCGCCCCTTCCTGTCACAAACAGAGTAAGTCTGAGCATTCAGCACAATGTTATTCTGTAGGATTTGTTTGATTTCTCTTTTTTTTTTCCTTTGGCTGTCACTGGCTGGGCATTGGCACAGGCTGCACAGGGAGGTGGTGGGGTCACCGTCCCTGGAGGTGTTCCAAATCCATGGAGGTGGCACTTAGGGACATGGTTAGTGGGCATGATGGGATGGGTTGGGCTTGAGCTTGGGGATCTTGGAGGTCTTTTCCAACCTTAACGATCCTATGGTTCTATAGATGCCATAGACAAGGGGCCAACAAAGTGTCTTTTCCTATATCCACAGGTCATAGTATGCAGACCACAAAACTATGCTATTTCTTAATGACCAGAGGTCATCTCAGGTCTCAAGGAGCTCAAGGACCTCACAGAGCCTTATAACATCCACAGTCCATCCAGAGACTGCTGCTCTGTATGGCTGCTAAGTGAGGATAATGTTGGTAAACCACTTTGGGTAAGATGGGACCCTCTAGAAATCACCCATCTACGAGCCTGGCAGTGTCTTATCCAAGACTTGGACCAGTCTGGTCTTACCAATCCTTGACTGGAAGTCCTATACTGATTTATCTTATACTTACTTATCAAGTACTGCACCAGGATATAAGGAAAGAGCTTACAGTAAGGGTGGAGAAGCATTGGCACAGGTTGCTCTGAGAGGTGATGGGTGCCCCATCCCTGGAGGCACCCAAGGTGCCATGCACCTTCCCCAAGAGACAGGCAACCATACTGTAAACCAGTCATACTTCGTTCCTTTGCTCTGTGCAGGACTGGCAAAACAAATGGAAAAGATGCAGCAGTATTCCCTTCACTACCTTTAAAACGTTGGTCCTCTGTTGGAAGATTAACAGCTTAAGTTTGCACGTGTGCCCCCCCTCTGCCTCTCAGCCCTCCTCCTTTCCAAGACAAACACCAACTGATGGTTTTGCTGCAGCATTTCCAAGCATTTTCCTGCCTGTGAACGCCAAAAAAAGTGACCAGCACAGATTTAATAACGTTTGTGGGCAGATCTTACAACAAACACCTAAACTGTCTGCACACTGTGCTTCAAAAGGCTTTCGGGGGTGGCACGGTGGGCTTTGCAAAGGCTACTTAAGAGCTTAGTGCTTATTACAGTATTACTGCAGTGATGGGTAACACCCAGCTTTGCATCACAGCCTGATCAGACAACTTCCCAGTTTTGTTTTCTTTGTTCTGTGTATTGCTCCCTGGAATCACTGGTGCTGCACAGGACGCAGGCAGTATTGATCGTCAGGCTTTCCTTCCCATCGCTTCCCCCAGCACTGTTTCTCTGCTTCAAGTGCTCCTCTAATTACAGAAGTAAGCTATTACAGCATATGTCCTCCTCACTGCACAAACGAGATGCAATAATACTTCAAATCCCTTTTTCCTAAACCAATATGTATGAGGTGTGTGCACACAGCTCCTAAATAAGAATGAGCCAAGTCTGACCCCACACCTCCCCTACATCACCAGCTTTGGGTGTGTTCTGTTTTAGCAGGATCCAAGCACAAGTTTCTTATCAGCCTGCTCTTGCTTGGGGTGCTTGAGATCTAACCTTCCAGCTTTCCTCCACAATTAGAAGAGTTTTTACAAATCAGTCTTTGAGAGGGAAGGAAAGAAAGAGCATAGTCACGCTGCTCCAGAAGCTGGGACTTTCAGAGTGCATCAAATGCCATGATATTGGTGCTAAACTATTGCCAGCTGAGCGATTGCTACTAAGATAAAGCTGTAATCAGCCATTGCCTCCCTGGATTGGGGTAACACTTCTGAATTCCTGAGCTCCTGTGCCTTACAGCCTCCATCCCTGCCCTTTGGCTCTTGCCTGGCCAAGTTGGATGCTCACACTCAGTGCTTTCTCCCAGTGGCCATGTTACACTCACTCATTTGTATTTTTCTGTCATTTTTACTTACACTTCTAAATCAAATTAGGGGTATTGTGTTGGCTTTGATTCTGTTTTCAACCTTTGGGAATTGCTTGGCTGCTCTCTGCCCATGTGTTTCAACCCATTTGGATGGACTCATCAAAATTATTGCACCACGGGGGACTCAGTCTATGGGCAGAGAAGACGTGTTTGTCTAAAAAGCACTGAAATTACCCCAAAATTGGCATCTGGGAGAGGGCAGTGAAATCGGTGTTTTGGGGTGGTCAGTACTGAGAGTAATCAGGAACTATCAGGCCATGTTTCTATACAAAAGAACACGGACAGGCAGAGCTGCCACATACCAAGTCAAGAGGGGAGAAATGAGTTAGGGGGCAGTGAGAGCAGAGAGACACCAAGAGCTGAAATGTAATGGGGCCTGGGAGGAGGAGGCTGGGGACAGATCGGGGCCAGGGAAAAGCAATCTGTGGGGACTATATGTTATATGGCTATATGGTGGGGCTGGGAACATGGCTGGGGCCATGGCAGGACCCATATGATTATAGAGCTTCACGTGGCCATAATAAGTGCTTGAATTGCCCCCAGTTAGTGAGTGCAGAGGGACCATCTGAAAGGTGCTCTTTGAAAATAACCGGCAGCCTATGGTAGATGCATGTGGCACCAGCAGCCTTCCCACCAGGGGGCTGATTTGAGCTGTAAATGGGCTTCAGCTGCCCAGATGTCCAGGTGAGCTGCTCCTCTCACCTGCTTGGGATGGATGGATGGATGGCCATAGGGCTTCAGATAAACAGAGGGGAGAGCAGGAGTCGAGGATGGATGGATGGATGGATGGATGGATGGATGGATGGATGGATGGATGGATGGATGGATGGATGGATGGATGGATGGATGGATGGATGGATGGATGGATGGATGGATGGATGGATGGATGGATGGATGGATGGATGGATGGATGGATGGATGGATAGCAGCTGTCCCTGAATTTGCTGTACTTTGGGAGTTGGCTCTGACTTAAGGTCACTTGCAGGTGGGATCCTGTTACTACCACCACCCCCCAGTGGCTAACTGTTCCTCAAGAACCAGCATGCTCCTTGTTTTCACACCACTTTTGGGTCAGATGATGGAAACCACAAACAGCTCAGCCATATGCCAACAAGCTTTTTGGTTTTGGTTTTCATCCCCCTTTTCTCATGCCTCTCTTTTAGATCTGCTCATCTGCCTCCCTACTCATGGGTACCCCAACATCTGCCGTGCTGCGTTCAATCCATTTCCAGTGGTGGCTTCTTGAAGTGTACTGATGTCTTTTTCTGGATGGTTACTTTGGTGGAGATTGAGGGAGGGAATGGAGATGTGGCCATGCTTATCAGAAATGTTTTGCTCTGGATTATGTTCTGTTTTGGTAATTGCATGCAAAAGTCTGGGTGTTGAGGAACCTTGCAACGAAATTGAAATCAGAGGGTGGGAATGTGCCCTCCTTGGCAGCTTTCTGTATAGACAGTACCATCAAGCTAGCATAAGGCTGGGGAAGACTCAGTTACCCCTGCTATTCTTAAAAGCAGTGCTGCTTATTTAACATTCTCCTGTAAGGTATCAGATTTTCTACACTGCAGTGCTTTGATGGATGGGTAGGATGAGCTAAAATGAATATGGCACACGTTAAGGGGATTCAAAGCCCTTGGCTGACCTCAGCTTGTGCCAGGAGGCAGGAAACATTTGCAAGGAAAATATGGTGCCTGAGGGATCATGTCTGACATGACACACGTGGAAACCCCAAACCACACCAAAGAAGTCTTCAGAAGAAACAAGGCCCTTATTTTGCATGCACAGGGCTGCCTAGATGATATGGTGAGAAGAACAAAAGCAGTCAGTGAGCACGCTAACACTATCCAAGGTATAATCAGTAGAGAGGCTCACAGAGTAATGTTGAAAATGGTATGGGTTTTGGATGCATAAATCAGGGATTTTGGAGGGAGAGGTCATATTCCATGTCTGTATATAGCAGTAGGGTCACCAGGACTGGGACCCTGCATCTTGTTCTGGTATTTACCTTGAAAGCAAGAGCAGAATGATTGGAAAGTCTGAGTTAACCTGAGAGGACCCAGGAGTTCAGGTTGTTTTGTTATGAAAGAGGAAGGCCAAGGGGTGGCTGGAGCACAGTCTGCCATTCCCCTCATTAAGCACAGAAAACTGGCATCCCTTGTCAGTCTGTCAGACAAAGAGATAACAAGGTCCTGAGGACAGATGTTAAGGAGAGAAAAATTCAAACAAGAAATTATGTCCACTTGTCCTTTTACTTGGAAAGGTAAATAAAAATGGAACCACTTATCAGTGGCTGTGCTGCCAAAAAGGACTTTCAAACCATTCCTAGGTGAGTTCTGCTCTTTTACAAACTTCTACTGTCATTCCATTAAATAGGAAGTGGGAAACATCTTCCTGACCTAATGAGACATCTCCAAAGTCTACATGTGAACTGCGGGGCACCTTCCACAACCACTGTAGAACCCAGGAAAAGAGAGAGCTTCAAAAGTGCCTCCAAGGCAAGAAGATGCTCCAGCTTCCTGGGGGCCCTTCTTTCTTTGGCAAGGTGAAAGATGACAGGATTACAAGATGGAAGGCAGATCACCCTTAAAGCTGCCTGTCCTCAATCCCCATTGTGCTTTCCCAAGAAAGGAGGTCACCAAGATCCTCCTTTCCTGACAGCAAGGGGGGATGAGCCAGGAGACTTCACAGGGCTCGTTATAGCAAAGGAAAGCCCATGTGTGCAGGGAGCAGATGCACAGGAATAACCCAACCATAGACCCTTGCTCAAATGCTTTCCCGTCTGAAAGCACGTCCTCCTGTGTCTGTGCTTAGCTGCACTGGCAGTAATAGTGGCAAAAGATGTATGGCTAAAAGAGGGAAAGAAAATACAGCACCCCTTAAAATCAACAAGCCCTTAAATAGGTAATGGCAATGCAAAAAAACAACAGGTCTAGGGAGCCATTCTGCATCACTTAGAGTCAGATGAGACGATCTGAAACCCAAGGCCTGGATGTGGTCTTTATCACAACCCACAGATGGTGTGAGCCACTGCTCAATTCAAAGCCTGTGAGGACCACGTGTAACTGTGTAACTGGATGGTGGCCATCAGTGTTGAGGAAAAGGTCACGATGAAATTTGGCAGCCCTGTGGCCAGCCATTCCCAGCCTACATGCTATGACCCAAGCAGTGGTGTTCCTTCAACACCATTTGCTTTATAAACCAGTAAAAAGCAAAATCCAGGTTCTTCTGGGGACATTTTTGGAGCACCATCATGAGTTCCCATCCGACCACAGTGGTATGCATTCTCATTAACACATCGGGGACCTCCAGAGAGTGTCATAAAAGCAATTTATTTTCTCTTCAACTGAACACAGGTCTGTATATTGGGACGAGATTGGGAGGTTGGGAGGGAGCAAGGGGTGTAGTCTGCAAGCAAATCCCCATTGGCTCTGGCTGTAATGTTGAATTGGGCTGCATCTGTCACATCTGATTAGAGTATGTTGTCCTTTTTTATCTCCCTGATCTAAGCTATGATTCTTCTGTTTTTATGTGACATTTCCTTGGCAATATAACTGCTTGGATTATATATTCAGAATGTTTCCGAAACCATAAAACATCCAGATTGCAAAGGGTACTTATTTGCACAGTTATGTTTTTGTTTGGATTTTTTTTTTTCTATTTTTTGGCCTGTTTGTTATGTTTTGCTCTACGGATTGTTATTTTTTAAAGTCACTTTTTTATTATTATTTATTTTATTTTACAAGTGCTGATGCTACTTGTAAAGAGGGTGCATGAGGCTTTTTGCATTAATGTTTTTAATTCAGAACAAAGACGCCTGTGTCATACTTGAGTAAGAATGGGACTTTTGAGCTTAAAGACCACTGTTTCTCTTCTGTTGACCTGATGTGAAGGCAAAATAAATCCATTAAGCCTTCAGATCAACAAAAGTTTAAGAGAAACAAGAATCTCACCCAAAATGGTCATATCTACGCTTCACTTTGCTGGGAAGTGCCTGGACTGCATCACCACTTGTGCAATTCATGATTGCTGGCAATAGTGGCAAAAACAGAAAGTGGGAGCTGCTGCTTTTCAAGACATGATGTCTCCAAGACCTGTGAGTTACACAAGAGGTTGAATGAATGTCAGAAGAATGAATATCTCAGATAATTCGCTCTGCAGTCATGTGTATCCCTGCAAGTCTGAGTGCAAACAGTGACAAACCAGACCCATCCAGAGCTGGAAACAGGCTTACTGAGCCCAGGCACAGTTCATGTTGGGTATTTCTACACTGTTTGAAAGAACTCAGCCACTGTGCTGATCCATTTAGCAACATCTGGTGCCCTGATCATGACCCAGATGCACTACCTAGTGAGAAGGCACAAGGAGGAGGCCAAGGGTGAGACCTTTCTCACCTATCCCTCCAGCACAGAGAACCTATCCCTAGCTACTTCTACCTGAATAGATATGCTCCAGATTGCAACAGGATCTTAAAAACCCTCTAGTCCACAGCTTAAGAAAATAAACTGCTCCAATGTCATCGTGTTTTCTTAACTGGATGGCTACTTCCAGGCTTCTCTCTCCTTGTAAGCTCACACACCCTACCCTATGAGGCCACGTTAAGCTCCTTGGTTAACTGACCAGCATGGCTGGGATTTGATGACTGAATCACTGTGAGCCGTTATCTGGAAAGCCATTTGGTCCCATTAAGTGGCTCTTGGGATACCCAAGGAGGAAAAATGATGGGTCTCCAGAAACATGCAGACCAGACGCTTGGCTCCAGGTGACCTCTAGGGTCCTCTTGGTGACATTCATGCTTCCTCCTGGTAGCCCATGGTAAACCAACACAAAAGATGGGGGAGGAATGGGCAGAAGAGATCGTTATCATCAGAATGATGGACCCAAGTGGTCTCCACACCTCCCAGCTCTCTCAGAGCTGCAGACCCCAGTGCCAAGCCCTGCAAAAAGCATCTGACACACCTCTCCATCAACCAGACTCTATCTCACTAAATCTAGGCACATCTTTGTGCCTACATAATCTTTCCTCATTTTCACCCATTATCAGTGGGGTCTGAAAGAATTCTATTAAAAAACAACCTTGTGCATGTGTATGTGCTCAGAAGATAAATAGAATCACTGGGACTGATTGACTAATCAAATCCTTTCTAGAATCTGCTGATTATTCCTATGGAGGCAAAACCATGCTGGTGAATTAGCAATGGATTATTATAGTCTTGTGTCCTGTCTGCAGGGCTAATTTTCCTGCTGAGGTAACGTGTGTTTACTCAGCCAAATATTCTGCTGTCTTATCTTTGTCTTCTTGTTTGCAAGAAAATAATTCAGAGCTTCCTCACTGAACTCTGGTTGTGGACAGGGGAGTGATTGAAGGGCTCCACTGTTTTGACAGACTGGAAAAAGAGGTTGTGTAAAGAATTGTTTCCCAGCTCAAACACTAGTCATCTATTAAATAAACTGACAAGGTAGACAAACCGTCTCACACAGAGCTCGAGTTCCAGCTTTGGTTATTGTGTTTACCAAGGAGACCTTGCACGTGTAGGTCAGAATAGTCACCTGGAAACTTGATGCATTGGTAAGGAAGCACAAAACCATGAGGGCAGATAACAAAGGTGATGGGGGCATTGAGAAACTCATAACACAGCTGAGGGAACAAGGAACAGAGCAGGATTTGTACATAGGTGAGCCCTTGGGACCAGCACCACTAACACTATCTTCTGACAGGCTCCTACAAATGCTTTGCACTTGTTCTTCAAGGACAACGAAGTTGGTGGCCCCTGGTAGGAAGCCATGTGTGGACAGGATCAGAACAGCCATGGGGACAGGTCTGAGCAGGGAATGAGCTGAAGGTTTAGAATCAGAGAATCATAAAGGTTGGAAATAACCTCTAAGATCATCAAGTCCATCAACCCATCCCCACCATGCCCTTTAACCATGTCACTCAGTGCCACATCTCCATGGTTCTTGGACACCTCCAGGGATGGTGACTTGACCACTCTCTGGGCAGCCTGTGCCAGTGCCCAACCACTCCTTCTGAGTTTTTCCTAATATCCAACCTGAATTATTTGGCAGTATACGGCATCCTTGCAGAATCATGGGAAACAAGAGCGCAAAACCCACAGCTGTCAAGTTCCTACTCACACATGGGCTTGAAATAGACTTTCTGCCCCCAGAAAGAGCAGCCCCTGCTCCACTTCTGGGGATGAGCAAGCCAGGGGAAATTCAAACAGCTTCCACTGGAAAATCCCTTTTTCTGAGCAATGACTGACTGTACTGGAAGTGTCTCACGGTTATTGTGGGTGAGTTACTGAAGTGAGAATCATTCATACAGGGCTTTTTTTCCCACCCAACAAGGTTGTAAATCCCTGCTGAACCCTTTCCATTTCTCTTTTTGTATTTCCAGAGCACACTGAAAGCTTCCCAGGCTGTATGCCTCTCAATCTTAATCTTGTCATCAGCGTTGCAGTGCTTCAATGCCATGTGGGAGCACCTGGGCCTATCATCAACCAAGCATTACATAGGATAGTGATAGGGCCAGACTCAGTGGCTCAAATCACCTATGGCTTGACATATGCCTGAATGCCAAATTCCTGCTTGGCATTTTTCCTCGGTCTAATCTCTCAGATCTGGAGTTTGAGAAAAATCCCCAAAAGCAGCAGAACTAACGAGAAGACAAATGATTGGGAATATGATGAGTGGTACAGCTGTGTACCAGCAGTGTGAATGGCCCATGGACCACGCTCCCATTCTGATTCTGGATCTACATGAGCAGGCTGTGTGGAGGGAGCAGGGATCCAGGCTGCCCAAAGCACTGAGCCAGGGGATGCACCCTGCCCTTGCTAGCCCATGAACGCAACGGCATTTGCATTTAGATGAGAGCAGCTATGAACTGAAATGGCCTTTTGTCACCACGCAGCTGCTGCACACAGCTGATGCTTGAAGGAAAAAGGCCCTTCATGGCAGTTTCACATCAGGACCCTGCACTATCCTTTGGTGTCTTCCTCCACCCATCTGGGTGGATGGCACTGGGTGTGAACACCAGAGAGCAGCAAGACTTCCTTGCAGCATCTTCCCACTGGTCTCATCCCAGCACCTCCATGCCTACTACCACCACATAAAAGCACTGGAGTGGGAAACTCTGCTCACATGTTAAGAAGCCTGAACATGATCTGGGTGCCCGATTCAGCTTCCTAGAAGACACCAGCAAGTAGAGAGGTATCCATGTTCTCAGGGTACAATTTGAGCTGAACCCCATCCATGTTGAACTCAGATTTATCCTCCGTGATGTCCAGAGGTTTCCAACAAGATGTAGGACTACAGGAGTTGTTATTTGTTTATCTATACCTATACCTATACCTATACCTATACCTACCTATACCTATCTATCTATTTTCTGTCAATGTCTACATTGATGTCTACGTCTATCTATTTGTCTATCTATATCTATCTATTTATTTACCTATATCTACCTGTCTATCTATTGGTGAAATCAGTCCTCACCATAAAATAGTGACTATGAATTCTGTGGGTTCTCGGCAGTATTAAAATGAATACCTGGCACTGTGAATTCAGGAGGTTTGTGTTTTCAGCTCAGAAGCTCTAAATAGGTGGGCTAGGCTCAGCAGAACCAATATTTACGAAATTTGGACTTTGGGTGCAGTTACAAAACCACAATAAAGATCTCATCTGAAAGTCGATGTTTTCAGATAAGTAAGTTCAGTTGAAATCCTTCTAAATATGAATGCTCTTCTATTCTGGAAACTGAAATATTTGTAATGGAAGATTTCCCCTCTCTAAGAAGTGTCCCCCCTTGCAGATGTGCCATCTATTTGTTTACCAACCTTATTTTAGAACTAATATTAAACCAGTATTGCTCTCTTGGCAGGAATGTTTTTCCCCCTCAATGGTGAAATTGCATGTGAATTCTGAATTTTCCAGTTAATTGAGCAAGCAAAGCACTGGCAACGTAACAAGCCCCTGTAATGTACATATGCTCTATTCTACTTTTCCTCAGGGGCTCCATATTGAAGTAGTCGTAAGGAAAAGAGAGGACAAGAAAAGGGAAAAAGGGGGGAAGGGAAAGGAAGGGAAGGGAAGGGAAGGGAAGGGAAGGGAAGGGAAGGGAAGGGAAGGGAAGGGAAGGGAAGGGAAGGGAAGGGAAGGGAAGGGAAGGGAAGGGAAGGGAAGGGAAGGGAAGGGAAGGGAAGGGAAGGGAAGGGAAGGGAAGGGAAGGGAAGGGAAGGGAAGGGAAGGGAAGGGAAGGGAAGGGAAGGGAAGGGAAGGGAAGGGAAGGGAAGGGAAGGGAAGGGAAGGGAAGGGAAGGGAAGGGAAGGGAAGGGAAGGGGAAGGGAAGGGGAAGGGGAAGGGAGGGAGAAGGGAAGGGGGGGGGGAAGGGAGGGGAGGGGCTTGGACTCAAAGTGGGGTAACCCAGAAACCCCTGCCCAGTGCAAGCAATCCTTTTGGCCACCCTACCACGGAGCCAACCCCATTCAGAGCAGGATACAACCCATCAGCTCCAAGGCAAAGCATAACTGGGGGACAGCTCCTGGTGTAAAGCCCTGTGGCTCCACCAGCACCTAGCAGCAGGAAGCGAGTAGGACAGTGCCAACTTCCAGCCAGCAGGAAGCTGGCCCCGTATCAAAACATGCATTAAATCCCCATTTGGGAGACAGGGTTTTACTTAACATGTGCTCCTCATTGGCACAGTTTGTTTTCTGTAAAAACAGGATCATCACTGAGAGCAGCAGATGTGTGAGGGCAGCAGGCTCAGCGATGGGTCTGCCCCCAGGACTGGTTAAGCCCTTGGATTGAATGTAGCTCCATGTTTTACAGAGGGGTTCGTGTTCTCTTCCAGGTTTGTATCTGAATTGCCAGTCAAAATATGACTCAAGTGTGACCGCTCCTGGCATTAGTGCAGGAAATTCCTTCCCTTTCACAAAAAAAAAAAATATATATATATATATAATAAATAAATAGTATACATTTCCCTCTGTTTGGAGACAGGGGCTTTGCAGGAGCTCTCTTTCCCATGGGATGAATGGTCCTCTGCCTTTACCAGGCTTGGGATGTCCTTACAATAGAGAGGGACTCATTTCCAGCCTCTCCGTTTTAATTTGAGTCTTTAGGCCCAAAGAAGAGTTCTTACATAAATGCCCTTAGGGTTCCCAAAGCATTTCTTTATTTCTTTCCCTATCACCATTAGAACCCAAAATTTTGGTCATTTCCAGGTCTCCCCAGACCCTTTTCTGCTTTGCAATGGAAATGTGGCAAAGCAGCTCAAATCCATTCCTTCACTACCTTCCTTCTTGACCAGCTCTCCATGGTACATCCCACCATCTTTCACCCCTAGCTCTGATATTCCCCTGATTTTCCCCTCTTCCCATGCAAGGGTTAAGAATAAATCACTTCCAAATCATCCCAGAAACCCTTTCATGTGGGACCTGCTGCCAGTGCCGGAACCTATTTGTATCCCACTGTTCCCAGCCATGTGGCAGGTGATTCTTAGTCACAACGCATTTGCTTTGCTCCTGCAGGACTGTCATCTAGTGTTTACTCCGGGACCACAGGAAAAGAAATTGCTGGTTGAAAACAGGGCTTGTAGAGAGGAACTACTCATTTACCATCTTGCACAGGGTGTCATAATTTTATTAAAACTCAGACAAGCCTGACACCTTGGTGACAGAATATAATTTCCCTAACCAAACGCCTTGACACCAAAAATTAGGTTAAATCACATTATTTTAAAGGAGCAGATGGGGAACGCTAAACATTTACCCAGGGAAACGCTGAGATTGCCACAGTCCATTACTGCCACAGCATGGCAGGGTACCTAATGGCCTCCATTAGCAGAAGCCAAAGGTAGAAGTCCATCCCTGAGCGGTCATGCTCCTTTGCAAGAAATAGCTTTCCTCCCCCCCAAACACAGCAGGCCTGGAGCTGCTGGGGGAGACGATCAGGTTTATAGTGAGGATGTAAATATAAGAGAATAGGGGTTAAAGTGTGACTCAGTGAGCATCTCTCCACCCACAGCAGCCCTGCAGCAGGAGTTGAGGATGACTGCTTGGCTCCCTACACCTTCAGAAAGCTGTTGTTTGCCATCAGTGGAACCCTTCACAAATGAACCCTAGAGTAGAGTAGAAACAGGGGCTCTTGACTCACAAAGTCTTCATGGCTTGTTCAAGGTAGGTTCACAGAGTACACTCAGGAATGAGCATTACTGCCTTTCCTGGTGGCATTTGCACTGTGTGGCCAAGCAGCCATGCCTGTGCCCTCGTTACAGATAGCAGTCTCATCTCCAAACCATCAGGATCAAGATATGGATTTGGAAGCTGTGTAGGGGCAAGAAAACTTACATGGAATCACAGAATCACAGAATCATTCGAGTTGGAAAAGACTTCTAAGGTCAAGTCAACCCCAACCCATCAGCACCATGTCCACCATGCCCACTAACCATGTCCCTATGAAGGAACTGAGTATTAGGCTGTTTATGCTGGCAAATGAGAAATCTGGATTCCATCTTCTCTGCCCTGACAACTGTAGCTGGTGAAATAAAACATGGGAGAGACACGAAACTCCCTAAGAAAGAAGGCAATGACTATGACTGCACCTAAATGGAAGGGAGATACCTTCTGGAGGCTGGCTGAGCATTTGGGATCCTCGGGTCTAACCATCTTAAACCATGACACTGACTTTTGCAGGAGTAACCCTCAAAATTGCCCTTTCCTGAATTAGAGCCCTTCAACAGAGGTAAAGTTACGTCCTTGCAAAGCTAAAATTTGTCTCAGGGAGAAGGTTTTGTAAAGGGAATATGGAGATGCCAGTCTTGGCTTAGTCAAAGTGTGTGACCACATGCCCTGGTCTCCACTGGTGGTGTCATGGACATGTCCCAGCAAAGGTCATACAGCCAGAAAGCAAACCAAGCCTTATACACATGGTGTTTACATCCTCACATTGTCCAACTCAGCTGGTCAGCAGCCAAACAATCAAACCTTCACACATGGGAAGGAGCAATTCACTTCTTCATCTCATCCCCTCCAATTATCATGGATATGGGGAGTGCAGATGCAGATCAGACCAAGTTGGTTGGTCGTCCGCTAATGTCAGAGTAGTACCCAAAGCCTCTGTTTCCTGCAGTGTCTCTGGAGAATTGGGCTCTCCTTGTGCCTGATGACAGATTTGGAGACATATTCATGGAAAAAAGAATTCCACCAGGTCAACATCAAGGCCACATTTCCGTTCAGGAAGGTCCTGAGTTACAGGTGAGGGGGACAAAGAAAGGAGGACTGGCTTGCCCTGATTGAAAGACCATGAAATGAGCCTCTAGCTGGCAGTAGCAGAGAGGCAGAGAGGTCCCTGGGGAAAGCAATGGAGGAAGGCTCTCTGCCACCAGACCTGCAGGTTTCTTTCTGAAGGCATAGCTGAGCTCCGTGTCTGCCTTCAGCACAGCTGCCCAAACAAGGTTTGACCCAAATTACAGCTTAGTCTGAGAACTGCTGAGCATTAATAACCCGAGAAAGCTGCTGTACTTGCCAACTCTACTTCATTTCTGCCTCAGAGCTGTCTTGCAGTTGGCTCCAGTGATGGACACAGTGAAATACATGTTGACATATAACCCATGTCTCCCTCTGTAGAGCTCCCACAAGAAAAGCAAGATGTTACATAAAGATCTCCCTGGTGCTGCTGGGCCAGAAACACTTCCAGGTGCTGGATGGAGGCATCAAAGCAGTCCACAGTTCCCCCAGTGCACTGAAAACCTGTAGAGGAAAGCAAGTCTGCTACAGCTCAGACCTGTCCAGTGGCACTTCTCTGAATGCTTTCCAATTGGCTGTTGTGCTTCTTGGATCATAGAGCCCATATTAACCTAGTCATGTCAACAGATAATGAAGGAGAATGGCATCTTCACATCTTCCTGGACCTCACATCCACGGTACCTCAGGGCTGTCAGCCCCATCCCTGGCCTGAAACACCATCAGCTAGAAGCCTCTGTAAATATAAAATAACCCAGAACACCCAGGGCATTTTCTAGAAATGCAGACCTGAGTCCAAATTGGAGTAGATTGGACCATTTCTGCACACTCTGAAAGCACAAATGCAAGGAGCATTTAAGGAACAGTTGGGGAGAAAGCAATCAAGAAGACTGCAACAGAAAAAGAAGGGGAAAAAAGGGATAAGTAGTTGTGAAAAGAACTTGGTGTGCTGGAAACAGCAGTGGTTTAACAGGGAAGGGCCCCCCCAAGAGAGCAAACAGATGATGTTTTGAGATGGTGGAGGGTGGGAGGAAGCAGCCTCCAAGGAAAAACACAGCAAAAAGGTCAAGATGGAGAAAGAGCCACAGAACAGGCAGAGAGAACACAAAGCAATTCTTAATTAGAGGAGGAAAAAGAAATAATGTGCAACAAATTGCAGAGAGCGCTGGCAATTAGCAGCAAGGAATCCATTCCCTTCTGCACACAATAGACGGCAGATAAGAACATCCATTTCAGGATGTTTTGCTCAAGTATGGCTCGGGGCAAGAAGTCATACCCATGTGGGCACGTGTGCTGACACTGCCTGTGCAAAAGGAGGAAAGATTTGTCATGAGAGGCTGAGGGGAACCCAAAGAGACTGGAAAAAATGAGGATATAGGAAAGGCAAAGGATATAAGAAAAGCATTCCTGATTGACAGTGTTCTAAGTAAGCTGAATTATTGGGTATTTTAAGACCAAATAACATCAGGAACATCCTTCCTGAATGGATACCACACTGGAGCTCATGGTAGGTGTCCCTAAGCCTGTTTTGTCTTCTACAGCAGTGACCTTCATTGCACTGAATGATTCAGGATGATGCAGGATTAACTACCCACATTCCCACTGGAATTAAGTGATTCTGTAAATAATTTCAGCGAATACTTTGTGCTGGAAAACTACAGAGAAACTGAAGGAACTGGTTCTTCACCCCAATGGCTCTTGAACCAACCCAGCATACTTTTCTTGGATGTAGAGGTCTCTCTGTGCCTGTGACTCAGTGTGAGCACACTACCACTGCTCCCCAGTACATCCTTACACTGCCAAGATCAGCTCCTGATGGGTGGTAGCCCTCTAAAGCAAAATAGCTCTATTGTTTTTGATTATGTTGCAAGGCATTGTTTTTTGTTCAAGTTTTCTGGAAGACTCCCAGCTCCGTTAGTCATTCTGGCCTGCAATGGAAGGTGGAGATGATGATGGGATGGGCGTTGCTTCTTCATTAGAAAAAGGTTCTTCACCAGATGTTGGTCGGGCATGGAGCAGGGCTCCCCAGGGCAGTGGTCATGGCACCAAAACTGCCACAGTTCAAGGAGCAGTTTGGGCAACAATGTCAGAAATATGAATTTAATCTTGCGTGTTCCTGTGTGAAGCCAGGAGTTGGACTCAATGACCCTTGTGGGTCCCTTCCAACTCAGGATGGAGTTCGATGAGTCTGTGATTCTGTGATCTCCTGCCTAACAAAGGGATTGCCAAGTTACAGCTCTGGATCTAAACATGGACAGGCAAGTGCAGCTCACCCACTGCAGGTGGAATTTAACTCACTGATTTCACTGCCCACGTGTAGATGTCTCCATGTAGGTATCCACACACTCACCACATGAGTGCCCACTGCAGAATTTGGACAGCCAGTCACCACTGAAGTGCCACACCAGTGGTCAGAGAGAGAAGTTTAAATTCAGGGAACAAGTGGCTCTGTAGACCTTTGGTGATTCAATAGGTGCTCAAATACTTATTGAATGTTTATGTACCTACGTAAGGCAGCTGAAGGCCCAGTGCTACTGGAGATGCTTTTGGATGTCCCCCACCTGCCCTCCATCTTCTACTCCAAAAGGAGTCACTCCTTATCTTACGTCCCATTTGATACCCTGGAGCAGAAGCCTTGGGGGATGCAATGATAGAATAGGTTGGGTTGGTGGTACACAAGTTACACCCAATGAGGGCAAAGGAATCTGGAAGCATTGATGTGCCATGAGTGTAATGGGGCTCTGGGTCTGAGAGAGAGAGAAGAGACGGAGGAGTGGGTAGGCAGTCCTATATCCCAGTGCCATAGCCTCCAGGGTGGACATCAGTCTGACAATAATTCACCTCCACCACACCCTTCAGTTGCATTCAGCAAGCTGAACACTTCTGGATGCCATACAGAGCTGGGAAAGCTCAATAAAACCCTGAATAAAGACAACAGTGTGGGGACAAGGACAAGCAGCCTCATTTAGAAGTCTCATCTTTGAAGACATCACTACTGAGGTATTGGGAGGGAAACGTCTCTTTCAGCCTGGGACTTTTTTTTTCCAAAGACAGTCACAGAAAGTTTAATCTGTGAGATGAATGGTTGAAGATGAGGGTTGGGGAGTGAGGGGGACGAAGGAAAAATGGAGTTTGGAGGAGGAACATATGGGAGAATAGGCAAGAAAGGATGCCGGGGATAGAAACCATCCGAGCTCAGAAATGTGCCATGGAACAGGCCGAAACAATAGGGCTGTTGGGACAGCTGTGGTTTATAATGGGTTGGCAGCAAAAGGCTGTGTGTTTTCAGCACAACAGTGCAAGGCATTTCTGAATGCCCAGAACTGACCTAAGGAGTCTGAACCTCTTTTGAAAATAAGCATAGACATACATATTGTTTGGGTTTTTTCCTCCCTATTTTTAAAGACCTTTTTTCATTGGCTTCCAGCAGTGCAAGCACAACCCAAGTGCAACCTTCACTTCTTGCTGTGCTGAAGCAAAACAAGCCAAACAAATCAAGAAGTCCCTTTGAAACTCATTGATCTGTGATAAAGCTGAGTAAAATATTTACCATAGGATTCCTACCCAGAAAGAGGTAAAGGAAAACATGAATGGAAAGAAGGGGAGAGGAGCAGGCACAAGATCTGTCAGTTTGGTAGAGCTGAGCAGGATTTTAGATACAGATACATCAGTGTTTGAAAACAAACATCTCACTGCAATTGTGTACTCTAGGGAAAGCTCTCCTGCTCCATCTTTCCTTATTCTTGAGCTGGGAATTAATGAAATATCCAGGAAAACTCTTGCATTTCGAATGCGAGTCTTAATGCCTTCCTCTTCCCCTCCCCAGAAAAAAATAAAGAACCCTTCCAACAATTAAAATCAAGAAAAAGACAACTCAAGCCAAATTGAAGAGCGCATCTTATTTTGTTTCTAAATTTCTTGGCATAAAATCAAGCCCTTCCATCTAAAGCTTAATTCTGCTTTTGTATCAGCATTATTCTGGGAAGGCAGAATGTTTGGGAACCAGAATTCCGTTAACCAGCCACATGCTATAGGGAAATCATTCCTTACGCACAGCTAGAGCTGCACGCTGACACTGAGAACATTTTATACATTAGATATTAGAAAATGAACCTCATGTGTGTGCCAGATATCTGGTTAACGTGCGTCGTTTTACCTCTCCTCTTGAATTTTCCTACTCCTCTATCAGAAATGCCATTCACTTTTCAGCTAAATATTTAATTCAGGAGCAAAGGATTCTTTTTTTGGATAAATATCTGTCACTACCTCCTATCAGTAGTAATTAAAGTCATATGATGCAGCCTTCAGCATCGCAGGTGATGAGCAGATCGTGGCTGTTGCTGATGGATAACAAATTCTTTTGTGGAAGGACCTGGCAGTCACTGTGCTGACAGTGATCACCACCAACTCCTGGATCCTCCCAGGACAGAGAGGTCACTGGGACACACCAACACCACGTTCCTATTTGCACCATCAGGAGGTATGAGTGCTGGGGCTGGCAGTGCAGCCTGGCTTACTCACCCTCACCCTCAGGGCAGTCTTCCTCCAGCTCCAACCTCCCTCACTCAGCTCTGAGCCCATAAAATCTCATTCCTTTCCTTTCCAGCTCCACCTTGCTGACCTCTCACCTGGACCACCTCATGCATCCCCATGATCAGATCATAGAATCATTCAGGTTGGGAAAGACCCAATGCCCACTCCAGCCCATCCCCACCATGCCCAGTGATCATGGCCCTCCGTGCCACATCTCCATCATTCTTGAACACCTTCAGGGACGGTGACCCCACCATTCCCTGGGCAGCTGTGCCAGTGTCTGACCACTCTTTTGGAGAAGAAATGCTTCCTAATATCCAACCTGACCCTTCTCTGGTACAACTTGAGGCCAACACCTCTCGTCCAGTCGCTGTTACCTGTGAGAAGAGGCCAACCACCACCTTCCTCCCACCTCCTTTCAGGGAGTTGTAGAGAGTGATGAAGTCTCCCTTGAGCCTCCTCTTCTCCAATCCAAACACCTCCTCATGCCCATGCTCCTCACCCCATCACTCTGGCTCAGTATTGGGCAGGGATTTCCCCAAACCTATCCAGTAAACGAGCTCCATTTCCTTAGATACTCAGGCAGACAAGTTGACTGTGACACCCAACCATTACATCATGGTTCTGCCCACTGTTCTCTGCCATGTCCCAGTGATGTCCAAGGAAAAATTAAGCCCCCAAACTTCCCTTACTTCCTCAAAAGAAGAAAACCTGAACGTCACTCAGAATCACTGCCAAAGCCCCCAGCTCTGCTTCCAGCACTACAGCCCAAGTCAGAGCATCAAGATAGAGCAGCAGACATGGCGCTTCTCATTTTCATTCCAATTTAGTTCAGCATCCTCAAGAAGCAAAGCCACGTGCAGGCACTGATAGTGGATTTCATACAAAGCAATCAGAACGCAATAATATTCTCCCCAGTAAACGTCCCGGCAAAAAGCCTGGGAGACATTGACATTATTTGCATCTTTATTGTTCCTGAGCAATAGAGCAATGATGTCGCCGTGTTTTGACTAAATAGACGAAGAGAGATGTTTTGTTGCTTCCTTGAGTGTGGAAAGATTAAGCCCAATTACACATTCGCTCCATCTCCTCCCGTTCACACATACAGATTCCTCCTTTGCCAAAATTGCAGAACCGCCCTGCGAGTTATTTCAGGCAGGCATTAATGGAGAGTGAATATCACGGGCATGAAATGAAGGGGAATGCCACCCATTGAGCTGGATTATGATGATTTCTTATGGATGGGTTGAGAGTGGAGGTGCTTGGGAAGTATACAGCTTCTCCGGGGAGGGGATGGCAAAAACTGGGGCTGGCACCTGGAGGATAAGCCTCCATCACCAAACTTCCCATGTTCCATTGCCAAATCTGCTGCTCTCCATCCTAGAGGGAACCACAGTGCTCCTGGGCAGACCAAACCCCCTCTGCAACTACAGCGAGCCTTACAAAGCAGATCCCACCCTCCCTTCCTCCTTTTTCTGCTGTGTGTGTCCTCAGACAACCCAGACCACTGCCAGGGAGAAAATTACAATGTCACTTTGGCTGTCAGGATGCTGGCTTGGCATCAGCAAATGTCCAGAGGAGGAACAGGGAGGGCAAGAGGGAGAAGAGGAAGGCAAGCAAAGGCTTGTGCAGTAAAATGGGCACAGCTGGTGGTGCAAAATAGGAGTGGCAAGGAGCCAGGATGGGTTTTGCTCTCTGGCTTTTCCATCTGGAGATGGGAAAGAAGGAACCATTTCTTGAAGGTCTGGAGGAGGAAATAAAAATCCAGATGGGGAGGACGGCCAAAGGCAGCCCACATCAACCAGAGGAAGGTGGCACCTGGATTTTGACAGCTTCCTAAGTATATTGCCCATCCTTAAATTTAGGCTTGAAGGTTCTGGAAAGTGAAGATGGCAGAAAACTGCCACACTCCATTCCAGTTCTCCAGGCAATTTCCATTCTTCCAGCCCACTGGGAAAGGGGTTTTGTGGCTTATTGGGCATGGTGGTGAAGGGTTGACAGTTGGACTAGATGACCTTAGTTGTCTTTTCCAACCTTGATGATTCCATGATTCTAAGAATTAAATTTTAAGCATGGCAATATCTGTTCCTTTTTCCACATCTGGTCTTCTCCATCCATGGTTTGGCCCACGAGTCATCCTTCTGTCTCTTCTAGATGTTTCCAACCTACAGATTACCCAGGGGTTTTCCAGGGGAAAAAGGTGCCCAAGAAAGGTAAGCGCAGATAGGGTGGCCTTACGGGTTTGCCCTTTTATTGCAATACATTAGGGCTGGCTCCACAAAGGAAAATTATTGAAAACCACAAGTGTGGTTTATTCCTTCTTCATTCATATACCTTGAAAAGGCAGGGACTTCAGCAAAACTTCCTAATTCCATTGCAGGGTCCAACTGCACCTACTCTGGGCAGCCTGGTCTGGTGGTTGGCAACCCTGCACATAGTAGGGGGGTTGAAACCAGATGATCACTGTGGTCCTTTTCAACCCAGGCCATTCTATGATTCTATGATTCTATGATTCTTGGGTGGTCCTGTGTGGAGCCAGGAACTGGTTTTGATGACCTTTATGGGTCCCTTCAAACTGAGGTTATTCTGTGATTCTACAATGGGTTCATCTTCTCCTTACTCCTCAGGCATTACCTTGGCTTCTCTTCCTCCTTCTGCCATCATGGTACCCAAGGGAGGTAGGAAATAAAAGGAAGTTCAAGAATATTCCCTGTGATACTTCCTCCAGATCTTAGCCCTATTTAAGTTGCACCCTAACCCTTTTCAAACACCCTGCAGAATAGGAAGAAACTTCATTTTCTCAGGGTGGGAGCCAGCTTTGTGGGCGACAGCATCCACTCTTTGCTTCACCCTGGTATGAAGAGCCAAAGGCAATTAATGGCTCTCTGGGCAGTGTGGCTACACACTGCAGCATTGCTCCATTTCTCACTCTCAAGTCTGGAGGAACTGAATGGCCACCAGCTAACACATCCTTTCCTCACACTTCCCATAATTTCACTAAGAGCTGGAGCAGATACCGTTGGGTTTGTTTTATTCCCAAGGAAAGAGAGAGTCTGATAAACCCCCCTGATCACAGTCACATCCAAAGCTTGGTGAGCAGTCTGATTTTCCAGCAGTGCAGAAGGAAGATGGTTGCAAATGCAGCCAGAAGCAAGGAAGCACAGAAGGTTTAGTTGCTGAGCATGTCATCCTCTTTGTAATGAAAAAAAACAGTTGGGTAGTGTTTATGGGGATGGCCTTGGCCTCGGGTCTTCTGAGGGCCTCCATCCATTGAGCAATTTGTTCCCACGCAGGGAAGGGAAAGACCCAAGCACAGAGCTGGCAAGGAGCCTGGAATGGTGATGGCTGGATATAGACCAGCTGGGATGAGAGAAATAAATCCTCCCATGGCAGAGGGGCAGTTATGGGAGAGAGATATGCTGCCCTGCAATAACTCACCCTGCAGGGTGGGAGAACTTAAAGAAAAGATGGGTGATGAGAAATGCAAGCCAGGAGCGCATGGAATGGTAGCTGAGGCAGCATTGGCATGGTGGCTTTGGCCCTCTACACCCCTGCTTTGCTGGGATGTTTTTGTCAGTCTCTTCAGCCAAAGCTCATGGCCAAGGGAAGAGCCTGCATCAGATCTGTGCACAGTTTCAACCTGATTTTGAAGACAAGTGCAGCAGCAGGGTCTTCCACCACTGCCTCACCATCGTACTTCATCCAACAGCGAATTTCTAAGCATCTGTCCCATTTGACCCAGGGCACAGCCACATGCTGCTACACAAGAGGTTTTTAAGTCCAAGCATAACAGCTCATCTTCCCTTGAGAGATGTAAACAGTGATGCTGCTAACAGCTCTCCCTGTACCTTAGCATTGTTAAGGTCTAAAAGATGCCAGTGTTCTTAGGAAGCAAGGAAAATAACTTTATCCCTATAACCATTTCCTCAGCAGGGACACTGATTCACTGGCAGGGGTTTAGTGGGCATGGTGGGGATGGATGATGGCCAGCCTTGATGCTCTTAGCAGTCTTTTACAACCTTAATGATTCTATGATTTGCCTGGAGTGAGAAAGGCCAGGGGCACTGCTGGCAGATCATTAATTTATCTACACACTCTTGGGACTGGCACAGGTGCAAACTGCATTTGCACGTTTCACATGTTATCCCCAGGGAGCAATCTTAGCGCCATACCCAAGGCTAGAATTGAGCCAGATGTGCTTATCTACCTATAATATGAGCACTTGCAATGCTTTTCCAACTCCAGATGCTTGGTTTGAGAGATGCATTTGGATTTGCACCCCCTGAGTTTGGATACCTTCCTCGTGGAAGCATTTCTTATCGGTAACAATGGCAAGGAGACCAATGATATCTGTGCTGTGGTCCTTGCAATCCAGCATAGTCAGACTCCAGCCATCCCCAAAGCAATAACCTTGGCGTGACAGCTCCCATGGGGAGCAGCATAGATATATGCCCACCTGCTGGGGGGCTACAGCCCAAAATGTCTCATATTTTTGGATAACTATTTCACACAGTCATTGCTGCACCTACTTGACAGCTAGGACAAACCCACCTTGCTTCAGGTATCTGGTTCTGCAGTGCCTCTGCTGAGAAATGCTTATTTCTCCTCATTTAAGAGGAGGTCTCATAGATTCTTGAGACACTGGAGACAGAAAAGCAACCACAAACCCATGGTTTGGGTGAAGACACTCTAGGAGAAAGCCCACCCCATGCATGAAAGCTTATTTCCTTCTGGTCCCCAGTGAGACACGGTAATAGGAGAACTCAGAGAAGTTCTTACCGAGAAAGGTTGTGGATGCCCCATCTGTACAGATGTTCAAAGTTGGGTTGGATGCAGCCCTGGGCAGCCTGATCTGGTGCCTGGCTTAGTGGCTGGTAACCCTCCTGATGGCAGGGGGTTGGGACTGGATGTTCTTTGAAGTCAATTCCAACCCAAGCCATTCTAAGATTCTATGACCTCACAACCACATCTGTGCCTCCCAGACACATCGTATCTCTGTAGGAGCCGATGGGATTTATGTGTATCACGGCCTTCTTTTTCTGGCTAAAGCCAGGGCTTTTACAAAAGATTTTCTTCTAATTGGCTTTCAGCACAATACCATCCAAAGCCCATTGGGCACTCTGGGAAAAGGATCGTGAAACTCTGGGCTCTTGCTGGATTTGAGCATCCAAGCACATTGCCCCAGAGGACTGACTCTGCTCAGGTCTCTAAAAACTGACTTAGTTAACACCAGAAAGATGAGGAAAATCTTTCCCCGCTGAAACATGGCTTAAATGGCAGCATTTGTGCTCTTCTCGATGGCATCAGGGATGGTGATTGTGGGGTAGGGGGGCAGGAAAAGCTCTATGATTAAGTGATTGAACTGAAGAAAAGCATTTTTGGACCCATCTGAAAGGTATACTTTTCATTTTTTTTTCTTTAGAAAATCATTTGAACAAAATAAGCCCATTTTGTTTACTTGGGAACTTATTTCCATTTAAAATAAATACGTCTGTGTTTTAACTTGAAGCGAAGAAAGTGAAATATTGTTTCAAAGGGAGGTATTAAACTGTTTGAGGGGGGTGGAAACAAAGGTAAATTGAAGCTTTTCTTTTCAAAATTGTCTGGTTTGGTTATTTGGGCCCAAAGGATGAACCAAGATTGATATAAAACCCCAGCGTGTTGCAGGTGACCTGAATGCATTTCTGTCCAGGTAAAAAAATCCAGGTGAAAATGTTTCCCTGCATCCAGCAATGATTGTTTCAGGAGTAGAATTAGGATTTAAAGCTTGGGCCACACAGATTAATCCATTCCCCCCAAGCCCAGCCAAATCTGCTTTGAGCATGGCCAGGGTAGAGGAGGAGGGGGAAGAGACAGCTGCCTTCGAAGGCTTTGGCATCCACTTAGCTTGAAAATGAGAAAGAAAGCAATGTAAGACCAGGACAATTAGATCCTGGGCAGCACAGACCTCTCCAAAAATGAAAGACGGCAAGGGGAATTAATGGGCATAAATGCAACCCAGTAATTAATTGATAAATGGCATTAGAGAGTTTTCTAAAGAGGAAAAGTCCAACGTGACTTATCTTCCCAAAGGCAGAAGACAATTTCTCCCTCCTTTCACCTTGCAGATAAGGACAGAGAGGAGGGACCTTTCCATTCCGAACCTTAAGAGGAATCTGGAAGTTGAAGACAAAGGAGAAAGGAAAGAGCCCCATGTGATAGAACACAGTGGGCTGTTATTACTGAGCGAGCTGTCGAGGCTGGAGGAGAGCAGTGCGCAATTATTTGCCAATGAATAATTCCTCTCTCAAGGGTGGGAGCAAAATGGGAGTGGGGGCAAAGCTGCAAAGGCAACAGGGTTATTCCTCATGGAGTGGCAGGGGGATTGGTTGAGTTATCATAGAGCGGCCTGGGTTGAAAAGGACCACAATGATCATCCGCTTCCAACCCCCTGCTATGTGCCCCTTCCCAGCTAACCTGAAGCACCCACCACCCCAAAACACCCTGCAAGCAGCCATGTCACCACAGTTCCCAACAGCGCAGCAAGGATATTTTCAAGCCTGAATAAGCCTGAAAATTGAGACACTTCCCTCCTCCCCTGCTAGACACATTATTAACAATATATTGAATCCCTAGGCGGGATTAGCTGATAGATGGAAACACATCAGTTTCAGTGCCAAAGTGTAGGCGTCTACACTCCTACAGCCACAGTCAAAGGAGACCAAAGACACTCTTTCAGTTGCCTGAACTTAAACATCTTGTGCCCCAGAGTATGTAAGACACTCTTTCCTTGGGAGTAGGAAGATTGGGGAATGGTGAGGCCAGGCCAGACTGGTCATGGGGGAATAGACCAGAGCCAAATTATCCTGAACTGGAGCTGGCACCATGGTACAGCTCTTTGATTTGCACAAAAGCCCTTGATTTTACTATTTGAAGAGAGCTTATAAGCAATCATAGAATCGTAGAACATCCTGAGTTGGAATGGACTTATAAGGATCATGGAGCCCAGCTTCACAAAGATGGAGATGGACTTTTTAGACCATAGTGGTAAGACAAAAGGGGAATGGTTTTAAACTAAAAGGTGGAAGATTTAGACTGGCACTGCTGTCCAGAGCTGTGGCTGCCCCATCCCTGGAGGTGCCCAAGGCCATGGATGGGACCCTGGGCAGACTGAGATGTTGGGGGGCAGCTAGCCCACAGCAGGAGGTGAGGCTGGGTGGGCTTCAAGATCCCTTCCAACCCAAACATTCTGTGACTCTATAATTCTACGATACCTCTTCAGCTGAGCTGTCTGGTTGCCCCTACCTCAAAGTAGGACTCTTCTCTGCCCTTTCTGCTGCTTACACTCATGCAGGTTTCCCCTCTGAACCATGCATGAGTCTTTTCTCTGATGGGGCCGTGCGATAGCACAGTGCATGCTCTGATCTCACTCCTACGTGGACGACAGGATTCAGCTAGGATGTATTTCTTCTCCTGGGACCTGGAAGACCTGTTTCTCCTGCCCATCTCTGATCCATTTGGGATAGTGAATTAAAGTCTATGGCTGGAAACACCTGAAGTATGTATTTGACACCCTGACTCTCCTCGGAGCAGTTCCTCCGTCCCCATACCCACTGGGTGGCAGGCAGACAGAATAGCTCAGCAGCTATTCATTCTTGTCATGAAAATAGGTGCAATCTCCGGCCAACGTGCCAAGCCAATTCAGCTAAAACCTTCACAATTGCCCTGAGCTGAATCAATAGCCCCCAGCTTCATTGCTGGAACAGGTCACCAGCTTATCAAGGGAGAGCTGAAATCATTCATAGGATTCTTGTGGTTTCTCTGTCCTTGTGATGGCTTTCCTGAACTCTGTCCAAAGCAGAGACATGTCATTTAGATTCTATTAAAACAAAGCCTTCCATTAAAGGTGCACGTACACACGCGCAGGGAGAGAAAAGGAAGGAAGAGAAACGAAGGAGGGAGCTGGGTGTCCTTGAGGTCATGCAATCTAACAAATCACAGCGAAGCCATTAACACCATGAAATGACAGGAGGCAAAACAAGGCAGAATGTTAAGCGCCCAGCGCTACCAAATCCATCAGCTGCCCCCATTATTCTGATGGTGTGTCGGTGCAGCGTATAATCATCAAAATTGGTATTCCGCTGCAAATCATCCCTCTCCTGCTTTCAGCCCAGGATGAGTTTTGCTGGTCATCGGGGATCAAGGAGAAAGCATGGAGTCCACTCATCAGAGTCATAAGACTTTGAGCGTGATGTAGTTTTGGAGGCTGGTGGCAGCAAAGCTTGCAGTGTGCTACAATCTTCAAGGCTGCAGGGCAGGGCCAAGGCAGATCTGCAGTGGTGAAAAAGTGAATCTCCACTATCAGAGCTGGAACAAGCCCACTTTAGTAGCTAGTGTAACCCACATATATTCACCTATAGCTGTCCTCGAGGGACAAGGGCTGAAAGGACCCCCAAGTTGTCCTAGGTGAAACCCGAAATGAAACCTGATTTATGGGCCTTCTTCCTCCTGCATTGAGATCATAGAATCACAGAATTATTCAGGTTGGAAAAGACCTCTCAGATCCCCAAACCCAACCCCAACCCATCCCACCATGCCCGCTGACCACATCCCTCAGTGCCACACCTCCACGGCTCCTGAACACATCCAAAGATGGTGACTCTCCCATTCCCTGGGCAGCAGGGCCAGTGCATCTCCACTCAAACCATTCCGAGTGTCACAGAGCTCTGCAGCACCAGAGGTACCTTGGGGTGGCTGCCAGTAACCCCGTGGTCATTCTCTGTCACTCAGAGAGAGAATGGTGAAGATCCTGACCTCCTGCTGAAAATACAGCAGAGCTCAATTTAGCTGTGCTCAAGGGCCCTTTCCCGAACAAGACAGATCAGAAAAGCCATTTCCCATACCAGAAAATAATGTTGGTGTTTTGTTTTTTTTTTTTCCTGAAGTCGAGTGGAGAAAATTCTCCAGCCAGTTGTTTTGTGGGTTTCTTTTTTTTTTTTTTTAAAGCTGTTGTGCATGTCACTCAGTGCCAAGGATTTCAAAGTGTGTCATTGCTGATTTTCCTTTGTCATTAACTGCCAGGTTTCGGGGGGTGGTTCAGAGCTGAGCTGCAGGAAGATGGGAGGCAAAGCTGACTTGATTAAGACCGTGTTTTGGAACCTTTCTGCATCTTGTTTAAATTGATTTTCTTCTGCTTCTATTCTAAAAGTGGAAGGGAAAAAAATAAAAAAAAAAAAAAAAGAAAGAGCTCCATCCAAGGGAACATCAAAGGGTACGGAGTTATTTTCACTGCTGGTATAAAAACGAAGAACACGCAAAGACCAAACTGCATGAGTGATGCTAATAACGCGCCCAACAACAGAGCCCCACAGAGATGGACGTTAATACCTTGATTCAGACCTGAGATGCTTGCAACACAAAAGCCTCACGCCTGCAAAATCCTCCTAGGAAAGCCTCTGCGAGGAGACAGTGTGGTGGAAAAAGCATGCCAAGAACGATTTGGAACTCAAAGAATGACTGAGGTTGGTCTTGTAGTCAGAGCTTTTCTTTGTGGAAAGGGCAGGCTGGGGAAGAAAATCCAACAAAACGAAGCAGAAGGAAAAAAAAATGCTTGAAAAAGGTAGCTGTTATTTTTATGCCCAGGGGAAAATTAAGCTGCTTATCCGCTGTGGCTCGTTTTGAATTCACTAAGCAAAGCCAACAGAGTGGTTTGGCAGGTTGGACCCATGCCTTGGAGCATCTTGAGGACTACCTGGTGTTTGATCATGGTTTTATCCCAGTGTCCAGGTGTCTCCTGGATAACACCTTTACTTGCTGTCCTATGTGCATCTGACCTGATGCATGGGCATACCTATGGCTGAAAACCTTTGGACAGCAGGAGTCATCTTGATGGGGAGCTAGAGACCCCTTATGCCAGCACCTCCATGGCAGGTACTGTTATACACCTCCTACAGCAGGAAAAATGATGTTAGCTAAAAAACTAGGGGGGTAAATCCACACCTTCCTAAAAAAATGAGTTCAAAGGCTGCACTGAGTTGATTCTTACTGGGAATGGAGATGTGGTTATTCATAAAGTTCATCCAATGGTGCTAAGATTTTCTTGTTCCTCGACTGATTTTCTTGTTCCTCGACTGATTGCAGGGATAACTGTCTTCTTGTGGTTAAAGGAGATGTTGGCACCAGAGGATTCCTCATGTAGACATTCATACATACCTCTGGATGTTGTGTTGAGGGACATGGTTTAGTAAGAACCATTGGTGATGGGTGAATGGTTGGACCGGATGATCCTGTGGGTCTTTTCCAACCTTTGTGATTCTATGATTCTATGATTCTTAGATCAGTCTTTTTGCATCAGTGCTACCTAAAATGACCTAAGGACTCCTTTGTCTTCATCCATTCTCTTCTAATCAAAGCCAGAAGGAGAAGGTTCAAGAAGGAACTGTCACTGATTGAAGAGATGAAGATAAAGGTTCAAGAAGGGACCATCCGTGCTTGAAGGGGTGAATTTAAAGGTTCAGGGAGGAACCATTATTGGTCAAATAGATGAAGATAAAGGTTCAAGAAGGGACCATCCATGGTTGAATAGATGAATATAAAGGTTCAAGAAGGGACCATTCACAGTTTAAGAGATGAATATAAAGGTTCAAGAAGGAACCATCCTTGGTTGAAGGGTTGAAGTTAAAGGTTCAAGAAGGGACCATCCTTGAAAAGATGAAATAGATTCCTTTCCAGCCCAGTCCCAAAAGCTGGGTCTATACTGGCAAACTGAACAGTGGATTGAACTCAAGCTGCTGAATTGCTAGTACCTCCTGGCACACACTTGCCTTTCTTACACTCTGTATAATCCATGCATGGGTCAGTCACTCACACGGCCCACAAATTGGCTGATGGGCACTTTGCTCTGCAGATAGGAGAATTTAATAACACAGATGAAGACAGCCTTGTCCCATTGGCCTCAGGACCTCCAAAATGTTCCCAAACACATTTGATCTATGAGCACAGACACGACCAAAGCTCTGCAAAGCTTAGGGATCACAAAGTGCCTCATTTACTGGAGGCAGCTTTGGACAGAAACACCTCTTTGTTGTTGTTGCTGTTTTAATGTAAACCTAATAAAGACCAAAATGATCCCTTTAGGAATACAGGACAGGCTTTCTCTATTGCTCCAAACATTGCTCAAGCTTGCACTGCTTCTTCTTTTATTCCTCTGAGAAATGACTTAAAACAGACAGGGAAGCTGGTGAGAGGGAGCTGCATCCTGCTCTGACACTGCTGACACAGAACTGCTCCATCTCTAAGCTCACTTTGTACTTCATAGTGCTGGGACTTGAAAGACACTTCTTGAAGAAATACTTGGAAATTAGAGAGATAAGGCGTCAGCTTTAGTCAACACTTCAGTGACAGCACTCAATGGGACCCCGGTCTTTAGCACGTGTGTATGACATTATAGATTTATTTCTCTCTGTATATATTGAAATGTTGACGCAGTGAACTAAAATCAAGCTGTGCTCCACACTTTCATTTGTAATGGGACCATTCTTGGCTCCAAGGAGGGAGCTATCAGCCCCCTGGATGGCAGGAAGGGATGGAGAGCGCAACAGCCTCCTGCCAAAGACAAACAAAGTGAAAGGAAAGAAAAGGTGCTGGAAAATGATGGATGGTTCAACTTGCTCGGCTTCAGGAGCCTCTTCATTAACCGCTTCACTGCTTTTTTTCCTCCTCTTCTTATTTTTTCTCCCCCTTTGGCTCTGTGAATGTACCTGCAGCTCTGTGTGACCAGGAGTGCACTGAGTGTGGCTGCCCGGTCCCACGTTGAGCCCCTGTCCACCTCATCTCAACCATTCCAGCACAAAAAGAGAAAAACAAAGGGGAGGTGCTTTCATACTGACAGTGTCACCTCATGCTGCATCCCAAGGGGCAAGGAAAGGATGCACCCTGCAAATGGTGCACCTTGAAATTCAGGCTTCAGCCAAGAAGGACGCTTCTGGTCCCAGTGAGTCCTCCAGCGTATGGAAGCCTTTGAAACATGGGACACTCTCCCCTGCCCTGCTGGCGTTCTGCCCTCTAGGGTAAGTGGGCAAGACAAGACATGGGTGGGACAGCAGCAGATGGTTGCATTTCACAGATAAAAGGAACTGAGGCGTGGAGAGAGGCAATGACTTGCCTAAAGGCAAGATCATCACCACGAGTGCGGTGGGTGGCAGGATTTCTGAGCACCCTGATCAGGCTGTAGATGCTCCTGTTCATTGCAGGCAGTTGGACTAGATGGCCTTTAAAGGTCTAATTCAAACCATTCTGTAGTTCTGTGATTCTAATCCAGTCCCAGAGTCCTGGCTAGGTCTAACTGTGACCATCAGTGTTGCCGCAATGGAAATGAAGCCAGCTGTAGCCTCCCCTCTACCTTTACTTGAGATTTTTCCCTACAGTGCCGCTCCTCCTTGGCCACATCAAGGAGCAAAACACCCCTGAATTTGTGGATGATGAACTTAATGACCTGGGTGGTCTTTTCTAACTTTAATGATTCTATGATTCCAAATGAGCCCTATCAGCTCAGCATGACCTTTCTCCAAGGATCATGCTGCGCCTGTCATATCACCTGGATATTTCATTCCAAGGAGGGCATCATGTCAACAGGAAGATGTTAAGACACCCACGTGCACACTCCTACACTCCCTATTCAGTCCTGCTCAAAGTGAAAGCATCCAGAAAGCCCATAGGCCCATACTAATTTCATAGCAGGCTGGATCACAAACTCTCGGTTCTACTGCTTGCAAAGCGCCTGGTGTGTCGGAACCCCAGAAGAGTTAACGAGAATGTTAATGGGGATGAGACCCAGGAAGAGAAGAGCAGATGTGTAGGGAAAGAGATGGCTCAGCCAAGGTAATCCAGCTCCGCTTCTCCCTCACTTCATTTGCAGGAGACCTGGAGTATCTCAGGTTGGGTATTATGAAAAAAAATTATTCTCTGAAAGAGTGTAATGCATTGGCACAGGCTGCCCAGGGACGTGGCGGGGTCATCATCCCTGGAGGTGTCCAAGAACCGTGGAGATATGGCACTGAGGGACATGGGCAGTGGGCATGGTGGGATGGGTTGAGGTTGGACTTGAGGTTGAGGTTGGAGGTCTTCTCCATAATTAATGATTCTGTGAATTCTATGATCTCATTGCAGGAGGAAGAAGACCCATAAACGAGAGCAAAACTGAGGAAAACACTTGGTCCACTGGTAGGAAGATGCAGAAAGATGTTCCCTGGGTTCTCCACCCCTGGACAGTTGAAGAACGTAGTGACAATTACATGAATCAGAGCAAAGAGCTGACAGTAGAATCTATCAGGGCTCAGGCTAAAATCTGAAAGCAGCTGGGTTTTGCTCCACACATCCCCTGGCTGCTGTTGGAAATCAAATACAGGGTAGGTGAACCCATGGGGTGGCTCATACTGTCTTCCAATTTGCTACTGGAAAGTAAGAACACGATTGCTCCCTCCAGCAACGTAAAGCTGTTGAATTTGATGTAGACACTTCCTCGTGAGCAAGTCAGGATGTTTTGTGTTTGCCATTTCAGTCTTGCAATCTTGCAAGCTCTCCCACGTGGCAAGCACAACTACCAGTGTGCAGTAAGTGCAGAAGGACTGCTCAAGTCACTGCTCAAGCATTAGTCAGAATGCCTCTCAGCTTCAGCCCTGGCTCAAGTGCTCTGAAGGAGGGGAGATTCAGCACCTTTCCATCACCACAGCCCCAGGTTCTCCCTGGTGGGGAAACAGCCAGGCTCGACCTTCCAAGAGATGCAGTGTTTGGTGGATATTTGTCCCAAGAGACGTCCACGTCAACATCGAATAATGCAGTGTGACATCTGAGTTGGACAACCCAGCAGGAAAGGTGGGACAAGCCCCAGAAGCACTGCGGTGATGATAAAGGTTAAAAAGGGGGGGGGGGGGGGGGGGGGGATTCTTTGTGGTTTTCTTTTGCTTTCTGCTGCCATTTTCCCATGAAAATGGTGAACTTCATGCTCAACGTGTCAGCAGAGGAAGCTTATGCGTATACCTCTAAAGGGATTGCAGATCATGGGGCTGGGGGGAGGGGGGTGGGGGGGGAACAAGGGGGAAAAGCTGCTCTTGAAGCTCCAATCCCCGGAATATCTCAGAGGCATTCAGACGACAGGCTGAGTGCAGAGTTTCCTGGTCATCTGCTGCCACCTAGTGTCATCCCAACACCCCAAAACCCTCCCTGGATGCACTAATTGGACCATGAGCCACGCGTTGTAGCTGTAGGTGCATCAGAGTGGACATCATCCATTTGCACTCCCTGTGGCCATCTCAGGTCGGTCAGAGGTAGCAAACACATTGTGATGCACCATCCCCACATTACAATCCCTTCGTATGGTTCTGCAGCAGCCTGCCTTGAGGAAAAGCCAAGACATCTCCCGGGGAGATAAATGGTCTTTGAGAAGAGTAAAAACACCATTTGCTGCTGAGCAGAGCCCTGTGCAATCGTGACCTTGTAGGATCCCTGAGATCAGAAACTGAAGTTTCTATCAGTCGCTTTCCAGCCTGAATAACTTCAGTTTAGCCCCTCAATGTGCCTGTCTTGCCTCTTTAATGCTGGTGAACTTTGGGCAGCTGTAGAGGTTGAGATCCCCATTGCTCCCCACCTGCAACAGGAGGAGACAAAGGGAGTGGGACGGTACCAAAGGGCAAGACCCCAAGGCAAGGGGCATTGCACCAGCTTGATGCAGTCACCCAAGTGCCCACCCCAAAGTGAGGCAGTTTACTGACTGTAGCATTGACATCCCTCACTTTGTCATTAAGCTAAATGAGCCAAGTAATTAAGAAAGTGTTTTCCAGTCCCTTCGTCATTGCAGCGACTTCTCCAAACACTCTCCAATTGTTTAACCCTCTTCTAACACCTACACAGAGAGGAGGATACAGCAGCTCTTAGGCTCTTCCTCAAGTCTAACCATGACCTTCCTGGGAGATGACAGAAAAGAACAGGGCAGGTTTAGGGACCTGCTCGTTTATCCCATCCTCTGGAGGACAGCTGGGAATGATCTCAAGATGTGTCCTTCAAACTAAATGATTCCAAGAGGCTGGGGCTGGTTGAGAAGCAGAGTTCTTGATGTCTAGAGGGTTGGGGAACTTCTGAGCAAGAAAACAGCTGGAGGAGCCAGGGGACTGTAGAAAGCCATTGCTCTCATTACAGACCCTGACAGAGCCGCATGTCAAGTCATAGGAAAGTGGCACGGAATAGTACTGTGCAAGTCAAGAGCACCTTTCATTTGAGGATTGTAAAGCCCTTTCAAGACATCAGTTCGTTAAACCTCACAACATCCCTGTGAGGTAGGTATTACCCCCCATATTACAGATGGGGGGAACTGAGGCACAGAGAGACGCAATGGCTTGGCCAAGGCCTTTGGGCAAGCCAACAGCACAGGCAGGAGGTCTTCCCACTCTTGTTCCTGGCTTGTGGCTCCTTCCCACTTCGGACAGCAGTGATAGCAGCTCACAAACCACTTCTGGGCTTGCCCCATGAGTGGGGAAAATGCAACGTTTTTGAAGAGCTCCTGAGCCCCTTGAAAGCACCCTGGTAACCAGCTGTCACTAGCACTGCAGACATTAAACCATTTCCCAGATGGCTTCTCCTTCCAGGTGCGGCCCCAGGGTTGTCACTGTCTGTTCTTGTGCAATCAGGTAGGGGGGCCAGGAGGAGCCTGAGAACGTGGATCCTTCACGGATATGTCCCAGCACCAGATGGCACAGTCCAAACTGGCAACCACTTTTGTCTCATGGCAAATGTCTCCCCGGAGACAATGCCCAGCATTGAACTCTGGTGGCAGTGGGCGGTGGGGGATCTCACCATGACTGGAGGGGAAGGAGGAGGTAGCTAGAAGGATATTACACAGCTTTTGGTTGACCCCAGGTCACCCCAGCCAGCCCATGTGCAATGTCAATAAGAAATCAAAGCTGGTGGGTAAACTGGCAAAGAAGTGATGCCAAGAGCTGTGGTGGAGTTTCCACCGTGGTAACCCCACACTACAACCCTCAGTTACACCATGGTACCAATTTCCCCTCTCCTCCCCCCACCACTACTGTTTTGTGCTGAGTACTCATTCTGTCTTATAAAAATAGTCCTCTGGTATAAAAAAAAACAAAAACAAAAACAAAAAAAAAACAAAAAAATACCCAACAAATAAAATGAGAGGAATAGAAGACCCCTGTCGCCAGCAGCAGTGCAAATCAGGAGAGCCAGCTCAGGAAGGATGGGCTTAAGGTGTCCTTTGGTTTGTCACTTCTTCAAGGGGAAGGAGGTTGACTGGACTTTGATGGCTGGGACTGGCCTAGAGCAAGTAAAAAGAGAAAGGAAACGATTCAATAGAGCGCAGAGAGACCAAGCATCCACCATCTCCATCACAGCCATCCCTCCACACGTCAGGAAGGGAAGATCAGCTGCTGTCCATGAGGTCAGAGAGGATCCAAGACTGTCCTGGTCACCGACATCCTCCCTCAAAAATACAGTCCCAGACTGTATTGCTTTGAGGTGCTGGCCTTAAACATATCCTCAACACATTGACAGGAGACAAAAGCACCCGTTGGCACCAGGCAGTAACCAGTGGTGACACCTGGGAGCCCACCTGCTGCAGGAGAGATGTCCCTCAAGGGGTTCTCAAGAACAACCAAGGCGGTTTGTGCACTACCAGAGATGCCACCAAGCCAGCCATTGTGAGATAGACCCCACAGTTCACCCTGAGAACTCATGCAATTTCTCACCTCAGCCAACCAGGAAGGACATTTCCCTATCTCTTACCACACTGGTAGTGCCTAGTAATGAATTAGGACTGGGACATGGTATACATCCCACTTCCCAGCACATCTGGCCCTGCCAGTCTACACTTCCTGAAGCTGGCATTGTTTCAGAGTTGTATGGCTGAAAACAGCAAGGGCAAAACGGCTTTATCTTGGAGGGAGCCAGGTCTAGCAGCAGAGATGTGCCAAACCTTTCTCTTTTGGGACCAGAGAACAAGCTTATTTTATCTACGAGGAGAGACGATCTGTAGAGATTGAGTTACAATGAGAATTTTGGGGCACATTCAGCCTCCTTGTGGTGGCAACCACAAAGGAACAAGAACCTAAAATAGTTTAAGAAGGTCCAAGCAGTAATTAGAACATCTGGGCCTGAGGGTCAACTTTAGTTCAGCACGGTGTCTTCCCTCCATGGCTGGATAAGGCCCTGGCTATCAGGAGGGGATACAAAAGTACCCACTGACCCATTTTCATCGAATTTAGCAGTACAGCATGAGTTGAAAGGAACTCATCTATGAGCTTCCGGGAAGGGAGACATTTAAACTCCAGCTTAATGGGTCAAAACCTAGTGCACTAGGTCCCCCATATTCCTGCATGGTGTCTGCAACTCACCTTTGAGGTGGCATCGGCCTGTAGGGAGGAAAGACAAAAGTGAGCATCACTGTCCATCTCTCCCCTGTCCCCCAGCAGCAAACCAGAAGCCCCCATGCTCCAGGATGCGAAACCACATGCACCCACCAAAATATGGTATTTCCCTTAATCCATCAGGACCCTACAGGACCAAAAACTCAAATCCTGGTCACCACTGGCCAACCTTGGCCAAACCTCTCAATGTCCTGCCAGGTGGAGGCATGGCCACAGATTCTGAGTGCCTGTGGGTGCTCTGTCTAACACATGGGCAGGCTTTTCTCCTGCACTGTGGGCATGGAGTTGATGGTAGGGTCAACATTTGGGTAAACTCTTGGGTTGCAGTTGTTCCCCACCTGGCAGGATTTGGGGGATCAACTGATTTCCTTCCTATTTGTTGCTGTTGCCCCTAGAAGCTGGGCACCAAAGCCATTTTCCAGGTTCTCTCAAAGCTGGTGGGCTTCAAGTTGCTCTTCATCCCCAGCAGCAGGCACAGACCCCAAACACACCAGTCACACTGGGGAGGACTATGAGAATCATAGAATCATGGAATCATAGAACAGCTTCGGTTGGAAGGGCCCTTAAAGATCATCTAGTTCTGACCCCACCTGCCACGGGCAGAGTTACCATGAAATGCAGGCCATGATGTAGATGAGGGAACAAAAAGCAAGCCAGAGCATACCATGCTGACATTTATGACGTCCCACAGAAACATGATCCATGAGACCCTGCTGTGTCTGCCTGCATGGCCCCGGTGTGGTGGGAAGTAGCTCAACTCCTCCCTCAACTTACTTGGATGGCCTCGTCGAGTGGCTCGTGGCACTTGTACCAAAGGCCTTGAAGTTGGTAGGAGGGACCGTGACCAGCAGGGTCTGTCCATGTGCAGGAGGCAGCTCTTTGGCCAGAAAAGGACATCCAGGCAGTGGCCGACGTGGCGGCTGGTGCTTTGGGCCCACCTGGAATCACAAAATGTGTAAGGAAAGGCAACATCCTTAGGGAAGCCTCCAGTGATATCTTACAACCCCTTTTCTCCTTTTGTAGAGCTGAGATCATAGAATATCCCAAGTTGGAAGGGACCCACAAGGATCACCATGTCCAAGTCCCGGTTGCATATTTCAAAGCACACAACAGTACCCAAAGTACCCTAAATTATTCTCAGCATCTACCGAGCTTTCTTCAGCACTGCAACAGATTCATCCCTTAGGATGCCATGACAGCTCCCAAACTGTGTCCATCCCAACGGAGCCACAGGTAGCCAAAAGTGGGGAATTTGGGCAGGGAAGACCAGCCAGCCAACACAACTCACCACTGGCGTCCTCACAGGGCTGGAGGGAAGAGGTTTCTTAGGAGGAGGCAGCTTTGCTTGAGAGACGACTGTTTTGGTGGGGACCATGGGCGACTTGCTGGCTGGAGGAGGTGGTCTGGCAGGCTTGGGGTCCCTTGGGCGTGGAGGGATGGAGTGAGGAGGTGGTCGAAAGGGATGGACAACGTTGACGGGTTGGAAGCCAGGTTGGCGAGGGCAGGTTTTGGGGGGGAACGCAGCCCGCGCCGCCTGCAGAGATGACAAAAGTTAAAACCTAGGTGCATTTTCCCAGGGAGACAGAATCTGTTCTTGGCTTGGGTGATCCCAAAGCCACCAGAGATGCAGCAACCACCAACAGAAGTGTCTGCCTGCCTGGAGAACCAGTGCAAAGCCATCAGCTTCGCTCTGCCATGGGGATGGAGCCAATCCCCTGCAGAGTATTCTAGAAATCACCGAGATCTTTTGGGGCACACAGAGCTCAAAAGATCTGTTTTCAGCAGGGATGTATAATACTGCCTGAAGGCTCACACCATGGGCACAAGGAAAAACACCAGGGAGCTGGCCCCATTGCTAGAGGGATATATGATCGCCACAATAACGTGACCAGGGAGGAAAGCAAACCCGGATGCTGGGATGTTACTCACTTTGTTATCATGGCTGGAGGTGGAAATGTTCCGTAAGGTGAAAGCAGCTTTGGAATGGCCACTGGTTGCCTTCCGACCGAAGGTTGTGTTCCTGCCCAGGATCACAAACATAAATTACAGAGGGCAAAATAAAGCAACCGCCTTTGCAACAGCTGCCTCCCAAAAGGCTGCACATCAGCAAGGTCCTGTCTTTGGGAACGGACAGGGAAATGCATGGCAGGGCTTGGTGGGCAGGGACAAGAAGTCAGTCTCGAGTAATGGCATTTATGAAATCACTAGCCATATGAAAAGCCACATGTCTGGCTCTGGGTTTTTTCCTCAAATGCTTGCAGGGGCTCTGAGGAATGTGCGTGTGCCTGTGCTGGGAGAGGAAATAATGAATACCCAAATTCTGTGTTCATTTAGAGCCCTTCCATCACTTGCAGCCTGCTAGGAGCAGATGGCAAGGGAGATCCTTTGTACCGGGCTGCCTTCATCATCACTCTCTAGGGTCATCCCGTCCAACAGATCATTCCTGTCCTCTGCTCAGGAGGGAGCTGAAAGGCTCAGACTGTCCCCAGGAAGAGCTCTTCCCATCTCAAAGCAGCCTCAGATAGGATCTCTGATTGAAGCTGGTGCTGTGCTCCCTCGCCCACCCATCCTACCAGGCTGTCTGCTTTCAATAAAAGCTTTCAGGGCTTTACTAGGTCCCCAGGAGAGAAGAAATTTAGGACATATCACCCACCTGTATGTCTCCCGGCTCCTCCTCCTCACCTCCTTGATCCACTTATTCAGAAGCGAGTTCTCCCGCCGGTACCAGAAGTAAATGCTCCCCACCAGGACCGGGAGGAAGAGCAGGAAGATGAGCAGAATTGTTACCAAGATGGCTTCGTGATCTGTCAGGGAAAGCACAAAGATTAGTGTGGGGCCAGAAGGGTCATCAGCCTCTGGGTTTGCTTTTGTAGGGGCCAAATCCAGAGCATGTCTCTGCTTAGTCTTAAGGACAGGGCATAGTGGGCATGGTGATGATGGGTTGATGGTTGAACTGGATGATCTTAGTGGCCTTTTCCAACCTCAAGGATTCCATCACCACCCCACTGCTCCAGCCTGGACTCACTGTCATGCTGCACGGGGCCACTGTCCACGCTGCCTCCCAAGCCCGGCTTCTCGCAGTATGGAGGAGCCCAACCCGCGTTGCAGTGGCAGTTCTTGTTGCTGTTGCAAACCTGGGGGAGAGAAAGAGAGCTGGAGACCAACAGGGACGGATGAAAATGAAGATCGACAGGACAGGGCTGAAATCAGGTGCCAATGGCAGGAATCCGGGCTGAAGGAGCTTAACCCTGCTACCATTCACCCCTTGGACGTTACTTGGATCATGCCAACGTTGCCCTCAAACCTGTGATTGCAATTTACAGACATATTTTCCTGCTGGCAGTACTTTTTCCTGCTCTTTGTGCAAACCTTGCAGAGAGGCATCTCATGACTTCAGTTTTCACACTGCTTGACTAGTCAAGCACAATGGCCTTAATGCTTTGTGCTGAGCCAGAATGTTATTAAACGTCTTCCCCTTGGGGAATGTCCCCCCAGTTCACAGCATTCCTGAAGCAGAGAACCCAAACCAGGAGCCTTAACTATGCTGAGCATTGAATGTTTTACCTATTACCTCTCCCTACATAACCCAGCAGCATTTTGTTTCTTGTTTCCTTACCTGACTAAGCCGTGGTCTACGCAGTCCTCGCCTGCAGGTGTCACATTTTTGCAGCAGCCTTTAAGCTTTAGACAACAGTGACTTCTTTTTTTTTTTCTATTTGCTAAACAACTGCCCTGCATTTTTGCAGTCCCAGCTGAGTTTCTGATCATTGCTTTGTTCTCAGAGGGAACAGACACCTGCTCTGAGCTCTGAACACTCTCCAGTCCAAACTGTACCCTGATCCAAATTCTGCAGGTGGTCGTTACATCAGGAATGACTTTCTCCCCCTAACTTGGACACAGATAAGCAAAGACCTCAGCTCGGTCTCACCCATAGCTGACATCCAAGTTAAGAGTCATGAAAAGCAGATGCCCGCTGTGTCTCAAGGCTCATCCCGGTGGGAGATGACTTGGTTTTGTGTAAGGATCTGAGCTGCTGTAGGTCTCGGATGGAAACTCACCCCATGGCCGTTGCACCGGGAAACGCACTTCTCCAGCTCAAAAAGGGAGGCGTTCTGGCACCGGCGGTCTTTGCAAACCTGAGTGAAAGACAAGAGAAAAGGTTAGGAAAGGCTCAAGAGATGGAGCGCAGTGATATTTTGGCTTCACGGGAGACTTCTGGGAAGATGCTGAACACAGACAATGCGAGCTGGTTGTTTCATTGTCCCAAGCCAATGTATTTCACCCAGCTTTCAGCATAGCCCAGGAATTTCCAACAATTCCCAATCCCATATGGCTCAGTAGAGACACACTGCCCCCCTGCCACCTCCCTCCCTGACAGCCCACCTGGCAGCTGATGGAAAAGGCACTTCCCATCCAGCCCTAAAAGGTGGGCGCCAGCCAAAAAAGCCAACGCTGGATTTCAAAAACAGCCATCCTTTCTCACAAAAATGTCAAAATTTGGCCTTCCATCCCAAACTGGGGTGGATATTTCACAAGGAAAATGCCAAACAGTGAAGGCTGTATCTCTCCAGCCAGCTCTGTCTGGCATGCATCCCTGCTATCATGCTGTCTACCAGGCTTCTGCCCATTCTACGCTGCACTGACCCTGTGTAAAGTCCTTGGAGATGCAGGTGCTGTAAAAGAGACTCGTGCTCAGTTAGCAGCACATTTTTGTATCTATCCAAATAGGTATTTTGATTCCTAACAATTTTGGACTTGATGGCCTACACACAAACATCTGGTGATGTGTGGCCAGAGGTCAGGCTGGGCAGGGCTCTGAGCACCTGACAGAGCTATGGGTGTTCCTGTTCATTACAGGGGAGTTGGAACAGATGAACTTCAAAGGTCTTTTCCAACTCAGACTGTTGTAAGAGTTGTGATATCACAGCTGAGATATCATCCGGGCAATGCCTGTAAATGTGGTGGAAACCATGGATGGGGGACGAGTTATCACATAGAGAATTGTCACTGTCCACACCGAAGCTGAAACAAGAACCAAGGAGGTGATTTCCCTGAGAAAACCCCAACTCACCATTCCATCTCCACATTTCGTCCCCGTCATCACCAGCCCAGGGTCGGAGAGGTCTTCTTCATCATCCTTGGCAGTGTACATGTAGGTGCCCCGGCACTTCACCTCCCGTCCATTGAAGCGGATGGTGGTGTCAATGGAGACAGTGTTGGTCCCCTGGGGCTTCTTGGCTGAGCTCTGGCACTGGATCTTGCCACACATGGCATCTCTAGGAGCAGGGCAGAGACAAGATGAAGGCAGGTGAAGGCTGACTCATCCTTGCTGCCCCATTGCCCCATCCCACTGCCTGCTAGCTCACCTCTCTGAATTTATGGCCAGGGGAGGCTATGATAGAAGAGGTTCAGAAAGGCTTAGATCAGCCATGGAGAGCACAAAATGATGCTGAAGTGAACAGGCAGGGGGTCCCCTCTAAGATCACTGTCTAACTGGGAATACTGGAGAGCACACATGCCCTAAATAGCCTCTCCTGTAGATGCTGTCCTTGATTTTCCCTTTAGGCTGGGCTGGGTGGTGACCTTGGGTGGTGGCTGGGTAAGAAACCTCACAGAAATGATGGAACTAAGCCCAGGAAGGACCTGATAGCTTCTTCTGACCCTAAACAGTGATGTTAAAGGTGGGGCACAGCCCTGCCAGCCCCATTGTAGGGATGGGCAGTGGGACCTACAAGCGATGGAGTAAGTGCACATGTCAGTGCTTCACCCACCTCTTGTCGCACTTCACGTAGCGCCCTTGGCTGTCTTTGCCACAGTTGCCATAGGTGTTCCCAGCCATGTTCACATCTTGGAAACAGGCAGCTGGGGCTGGCCAGGCTCCTGACGAGGGGAAAAAAGGTCCTTCATAATCAGCAGGATGGGGAAAGCAGGGAGAAGCACCAGCACTGCAATTAATGGATCGATGCTCATGGGGAGAACACCTTGGAGAAGGCACCAAGGTGGGTGTTGGGTCAAGGACAAGACAAGAAGGATGCAAGTCCCTTTGCTCTGGGGACTTGTAGAAGATGTTGGTTGTGGGGAAAGGTTTCCTCCCCTCTGGCCCTGGGGTTGGTAGTGCCTTGTCCAAATGCGGATAGGGAGCTGCACCCTATTAGGATGGAAGCTATGGGATAGGAGCAAGGTGTCAAGGATGTTGGTATGGGGAGCACAGTGTGCAAAGGGGTGAGGTGCAGCCCCATGCAGCACAGGGACCACACAAGCTGCATGTAATGTATGGGCCATATGCACTATGGGGACCATATGCAATGGGGTGATGGTTGGACTTGATGATCTTAGAGGTCCTGCTCCAATAAGGGGCCACAAGGATGCCTGTGGGATAGGGCTGAGGCTCACCTGGTCCCCAGAGCTGGACACACTGTTGGTGGTGGGTCATGCACATGCCATTGTTGCAGTATGCCTCACCATAGGCACAGGACGAGCCATCCAGCAGGTACACATTGGCTGGGCAGTAGGGTGAGGCACCAGTGCAGTATTCAGGGAGGTCACAGGATCCTGCTGCTTCCCTGCAGATGGTCCCAGCCACCTTCAGCTGCCACAGGAGGAGAGAGAAGCATCAGCACCCAAAAGCAGCAAATGGGATCAGCTCAAATAGATGCTACCTTCTGGCACAGCATGGGGCCATAAAGCATCTATAATATCCCCTTTGGGACTGTGAGGTGCTTTGAGGTATAAAGCTGGACTCCAGCCACAAAGCAGAGACTCCCTATAAGACATGGGTTTTATGCATATCTTATGCATTTTTCTGCACAACCCTCATCACTTGGCACCAGGAGGGCTGAACCTGAGGACATGCAGAGTGTGAGTCTCATGGGGACCGTGTCTCAATGCTTGGTCCAAGGTGGGCATCGGGTGGAGGGCAGAGGGCAGATTACCCTGCAGTTCTGGCAGCAGTCACCATGGGCACACTGAGCCCCCATCTTCAGCGTGCAGTTGTGTGCATTGCAGCATGGGTTGGTGCACTCCTGTGTGCAGAGAAGACCATGATGTAGAATTATTGACAGCAACAGTGCTCACTGAGTCCATCCCTTCCCCCTTCCCATCACTGCTCTCGTAGAATGATAGAGTGCCTTGGGTTGGAAGGGACCTTAAAGCCCATCCAGTTCCCACCAGATCAGGTTGCCCAAAGCCCCATCCAACTTGGTCTTCAACACCACTAGGGATGAGCATCCACAACTACAACGGTCACCCTGTTCCAGAGCCTCACCACACCCTCTCAGTCCCTTCTCTACCCATCACAGCACTGCCTTTGGGACAGCATCCCAAACCCTTTGCAAAGACCTCTCTCCATGCTGCAACCTCCAGCAGAACTGATACAAACACCTCCCCTCCCCCCTGACCAGCACCGTACCTCCACCTCCCCACAGTCACAGTCCTCTCCATCTTCCAGAAAGCCGTTGCCACATTTCCGTCCCACCACCAGGTCCTTGGTGTCGGGCAGGTTGAAGAGACACATGCCACCTCCCTTCTGGAAGTAGTTCTCCAACTGCCTCTTGCTGCAGGAGCTGAAGACACGTGGGAAGGGGTGCCTGCATGGGAGACAGATGGGGAAGGGTGGGAACCGGGGCACGTGGGGCCAGGAGAAAGTGGAAAATCACAGTCAGAGCTGGGAGACACCATCGGCCAGATGTATCCACACCACCATCTCCCACCCCAACTTGCACTGATAACCCAGACACTAAACCAGGGGACACCACGCTGAACCCAAATATTTTGGGGAATGGGCTGTGTTGGATGAGCAGAGCTGCTCAGTGCCACCTCCAGAGCACCACATCTCCAGCAGAAGCCTCCTGGAGGTTGGAGACTTCAGGTCTGGATCTGGTCTCCACGTGGACAGCCTCCATCTGCCTGTTATTACTCAATGGAGGATGGGAAATGCCACTTTGGGTCTATTTCAATACTTCGGTGGCTGAGACAGGCAAAAACTGTTCAAAAATTCAAAGCAAAAGAAAGAAAAAGGAATGAAAATGAATCATTCACAGGGCCTGGGAAGCAAAAGAAGGGAGCAGTTAGTGCACGTATGGTCATCTCTTGTGCAGCCCAAGTGTCCTTTCCCATAAGAACCTTTGCAGAAGCTGGTGATTTCCTACACCAGCTCTCAGAGTCACAGAATGGTTTGAGTTGGAAGGGACCTTTAAAGGCCATCTAGTCCAACCCCCAAGCAATGAAACGGGGACATCTACAGAACAGCTCTTCTGTAATTTTGCATAAGTTTCTAGTGCTTTGTGGCTGGCGCACTGAGAAGGAGGAAGCAGAGCACAGGATATATGCATAGGAGATATGCTCTGCTCATTTCAGGGCTGTTTTCATTTCCTCATATCGCTGACAAACAGTTCTTTGCATATCAGCACATCTCATTTCTGACATGAAGCAAGGATTCTGGGGGAACTTTGGGGTAAATCTCTTGGGCTACAGGAAAAAAAACCTTTAAGTCCACGTAAGGTAAGCAAGTAAATATATCCATAAGCTGGTACGTGAACGAGCAAACAGGGACAGGCTGCAGACAGTCAAAAAAAAAAAAGTCCTCCCTGCCCACATGGGGAAAAACATTTTAGCAGAAAACCGCAGGAAGAAATGTGGCAGGAAGGTGCAGTCAGCCCGGAGAGCTCTGCATGTGAGGGCAGGAAAACAAATGGCTGTCACGTGCCTGCTATGGGGCATCCCATCCCCATCCCCATCCCCATCCCTGCCACTTACCCGGTGGCCGCTGCCATCACACAGCCTCCTTGTTCCGGGGTGGCCTCCACGCAGCAGCCTTGGCTGTCGTGGCTCATGCCGAAGTTGTGGCCAATCTCATGGGCCATGGTGGCTGCTGCTCCAATGGGAAGCTCCGAGTGGTCCTGCCAAGGAGTAGGGGGCTGCGTCAGCTCTGGGGAGCAGAGAGGGGTGGCCCCCACATCGGTGTGGGGTGGCAGCTGTGTCCCAAGTGAAGAGGGTCTATGGGAGAGGGGAGATTTTGTCCCCTAAAAGCCCACCATGGGACCTCTGGGAAGATCTTTTACTGGAGCAAACCGCTGTAAACAAGGGACATTGAAGGGCATGTCCCAAAAAACAGGAATCTGTGTGCCTCACCCTGCCCAGGGACCACAGGATCTCCAGGGCCACCATCACCCCATCAGGAGAGGGAGAAAAATCATCTGGGGTGGAGATGGCCCTGCCAAACCAGAGGGCACGAGCAGATGGTGCTTAAGATGAAGGACAGAAGCAATGCAGGATACCCCAACACTTCTGCTGGGAGTGTAGGCAGGGCAGAAAAGCTTTAAACCTTCCCTTTTCCAGCCTTCCTCGGGCTTGGCCAACATCTGAGAGGGCCACCATCATCATTTGTTGATCCCAGGACCAAGCCCAGCTGGCTGGTCCTCCAAGCCCATGAGCAGCCCCATTAGGATTGGGTGACAATGGGGTCCTCAGCCCAGGGTGGGGGGGGGGGCTGGAAATGGGGACCTTCATGCTTCCCTTACCACGCTGACCCCTCCGGAGTTGTCTGCACTGCACATTCCCTCCAGTGGGGCCATGCCAATGGTCGTCCCCCGGAATGTCTTCCCGCTGCTCACCAGAAAGAACAGAATGGTAATTAGTGAACCCAACCAGATCAGTGAGCAGTATGGAGACCTGGTGCCCTGCCCCACCATCCCCAGGGTGCTCACGTCAGCAGCTGCGCGTTGTCGTGCTTCTTGCGAGCCCTCAGAGCCTTCTTCCACTGCAGGAAGGCCCAGAGCGTGGCGTTGGCATCGCTGGTGACAGTGCACTGGTCCCGCTCCGTCCACACCTCCAGTCCAATCAGGGCCACCTTGATGTTCAGCAACCTGTAGAACTGCAGGGAGGGGACAGGGATCAACATCTGCTGCAGATCTACCATCCCCACCGTGATGTTCCAGCTGGTCGGTCTCCATGCATTCCTTCTGGTTGGTTGACTCAGGGATACATTTGTCCTAAACCCACCAGCACACATGAGCTCTACCACCGACACCGTCAGGGTGGCACAGTCCCATCCACCACATGACAGCACTGTCTGTGCTTAGACTTGGAGAAACACAACACTATGCTCATGTCAGTGCCAGCTTTGATCCTGGCCTCTGAGAGTCCACCATCACTGGTGGTTGGGAATGCGTTTCCCATCCTGTACTCACAACCACCACCTAAACTCCTGGTTCCAGTGACACGGGGACAGCCTCCTCAGTCTGGCCTTGAGCTCAGGCACTTCTGACACACCGGGAGTGACAGAGGTGGTGACAAGGGACCGGTGTTACCTTGTCCACGTAGTTGGCGATCTCCACGATTCGCTGCTTGGTGAGGCCCAGGTTGAGGTTCTGGTTCCTGAACTGCAAAGAGATGGGGATGGGGAAAGGTCATCAGAGCAAGAGCAGAGATGGATACAGAGAGGGATCCTGGCTTTTCTGCCAGTGCAGATTCCTGGCCCTGCAACACTCACCAGCGTGTGGTCAGCAACGATGAAGAGCTCCATGTACTTCATGGTCCTCCAGGCATCTCTCTTCACCTGCAAGACAGACAGAAAGGCTTGGAGGAGTGAAGAAGCCCAAAGTGCATCACACGTTCCCATGTGTGCCCAGGAAGGATGGCCAAGGGGGGAAACTGAGGCACGAGGAGGCACGGACAGTTTGCATTGCCATATCATCTCCCATACTGCTTGTCAAAGTCCCAGCCCAAGTGTCCTAGGGCTTCCCTTTGAGGTCTCCTGCCTAAACTCCAACCACACAAGCTGCCCACCCAAGACACCAAGCAAGGATGCAGACAGCCCCGCTCGCAGCCCCCCGGCCCACCATAAGCAAAGGACCCAGAGCTGGTTGTACCCGCCGGTCCACCAGCTGGAAGAGCCGGGTGATGTCATCAATAGTGTTCCCAAAGTCACTGCCGTGGGCACAGGTGCCACCAGGGATGTGCAGGTGCTCTGCTCTGTGGATGAGGTGGTGGTTCGGCTCAGGTGTCCCCACAGGGTGCAGGTAGTAGGTATCATTGCTGCTCACCGCAATCAAGCCCCTGGTGATGGAGAACAGACCCAAATAGCTCCTGCAGCTCCTTCACTGCTCACCCAATCCCTGCCAAGATCCCACAAACTTTCCACACCTCAGCTTGGGTACCCAGGTGGGCAGAGAGAAGAGATGGGTGAACGCAGCCCCATGAGCTCACACATCCCTAGCAATAAAACCTCAGGCAGTGCATACATCATTTCCCTTCAGAACTCCCAAATTCTCCCCCATGCTCCATACCGCATTCCTGAGCAGGTGCTGAGGACGACCCAGGAGTTCCTGTGGCCCCGTACGTGCCCATGGTAGTGGCAGTGGTCCTGGGAGAAAGACAACAGAGACCTTGGTTAGAAACCATCTCACAGAGCCAGCCAGCTATAAACCCCACTTGTTCGTCCCCAAAAAGACACCCACTTCATGTTTCCCAGCAAGTAGCATCCATCTGGACTGGGGAAAAGGGAGGGATGGAGCCAGGATGCTCCCAGCTCTGGAGGGTCAGAATGGCGCAGGACTCCATGTGCCAAGTGGGTGACAAATCAGGGACAGGGAATTGGCACGGGGAAGGGACAGAGATACTCAGGGCTCATCATTGGGGCACCCCAAAACCATTGTCCCCCTTCTTATGAGATGAGTGATGCGCCCACCGTGTGGTTGGGGGTCACCGTCACGGGCTGCCCATCTGTGGTGTAGTGCGTCTCAGTATAGCCTGGTGCCAGCAGCCTGCGGAGAGAGCAGAGCAGTGAGGAACCCAAAGGTGTTCCAGGGATGTGCTGACCCTTTGGGGACCTGTGGTCAGTGGGGACACAATGGCACAGAGGGTCCAAAGGGACAGGAAGGTGCCTCCGCTGCCTAGCCCCAGGAGATGTGCGTGGGGGATCTGAAGTCTCCAGGCCCCCTTCTGTAGCTCACCAGGGTTGGGGTCACCACCAAGGATGGAGCGATGGCTTCCCTACAAGGACCAAGTCCACCCATAGGTCCTCAGCCCTGTGAAGTCTCCCTTTGCCCCCACTGCAGTGAAGCAACAGCCTCGAAACCCACCATCAAGCCAAAGCCCCAAAGGGGGAACATCAGCTTGAAGAAGACGGGGTCAGTCCCATCCTTGGGATCCAGACTCAGAGCATGGCAGGTTTAGGGTCTCCAGCCCCACTACTTCTATCCATCCACTTCAGCTTACTCATGGCACAATGAGCGTGATGCTCTTGACGCAACACCATACCAACATCATACCAGCATGTCCCAAAAAAGCAGAGCTGTTCAGAGAATCACAGAAGGTTGGAAAACACCTTCAGTATCAAGTCTAACAGCCCATCCGCACCATGCCCACGTCCCTCAGTGCCACACCTCCATGGCTCCTGAACATCTCCAGGGACAGCGATCCCACCACCTCTTTGGGCAGCTGTGCCAATGCATTTCTGCTCCTGCAGAGAATAATTTTTTCCTACAAGCTGATGGTGAGAACTCTCAGACTGCTTTGAGCAGAGCCTGTCCCCCACAGCTGCCGGCTGTCTCTCACCCAAGCCAGCGGTGACACAGCCCTGTGCTGACAAATTGCTTCCTGCCGCCAGGCAAGAAGAGCCAGAGCTCAGCCCACATCCCATGTGCCTGTGCACAAGAGGGAAAGCAGCAGAGATGGGTCCTGGCCAGAATCTGGGGTGATGGGCACTGAGTACTGAGCTGCAGGGCTGGGCTCACCCCCTGCTGACCCTCTGGTTTTGTTCTACAAAAGGAAACGCTGCCAGCAGACAGCCCAGAACAGTGCTGGGCCTCCCCGCCTCTTGGTTTCTATTTTGTGACCGGTTTGGCTCCAAAAATATTGCTGTGGGCACACTCCTGGCATCCAAATCCACATCCCTGCGAGCAGACGCCTGGCACCAGTAACTCCAGTACAGCAGAGGATTGTGGTGAGAGCTCAGATTGGGTCCTGGAAGGGGTGCGACAGGGATGGGGTCACAAATGGGCTCGGCTGAGGACACCAGAGATGTGAAAACCTCCACGCAGTGCCTGGGGGCTGAGGGAGGTGGGAGATTTGAGCTTATCCCCAGTTTGGGATACAGCAAGTTCTATCATTGGGCAGCATCCCACTGGGATGTCCTCTGCAGGGTAGGGAAGGGAAGGGAGAGCAGGGAGATGGGGCTCTTCCTCCTTCACAAGGGAAGGTCTTGTTGGAAGAGACCATGAGGAGTGGTTCAGAGGCCAACCACCTCTCCCAGCACCACAGGAGAGAAGGTTTGGGGTATGGCACAGCCTGGCTAGCCGAGGTAGCCCTGTTAGCTGGCACAAGACAACAGCTCCAACAGCCATGGCTAAATTGGTCCTCCCAGCAGATGCACGTGCTAGGCACAGCCAGTCTTGGGTGCCATATGAATGGATTTTAGTGCCATAGATACTCTTGTGTACACTGGATGGTCTTGGGTGCTGTTGATGCTATTGAGTACCTCAGACGGTCTTGGGCACCATGCATGGTCACCCTCAGAGCAATTCAATATATCCAATTCAGCACTTCCCTGCAAATGCTGCACCATCTCCAGCTGATGAGGTCTTAGCCCTCTCAGTGTCTTCCAGAAGGAGAAGTGGGGTCATTAGAAGAAATGAAAACATTTCTGAGCCTGATAGGAATCAGGCTAGGTTTTGCATATCAGCATGCAATCCACACAGCTGGAAGAAAGCAGAAGCAGAACTGGACCTGTAGGGATGGGCTTCCTGCATGACACCACACTCTGCTCAACCACAAAGGCCACCCAGCGCCAGGAGAAACCCAAAAACACAACAGAACAAACACCACAAGGTCTCCAAGGGTCATCTCGAGGTTGTTTGACCCACCAAGACTGGACCAACAGGAGAGCAACGCAGGTTCCCAAATGTCACCCACGCCACCAAGATGCCACCAAAGATCCTGCAGCACCAGCCATAGAGCAGGGCTGCAGAACCATCCCATTGGGTTTCTTCATCCTTCACCCACACTGTCCTGCACCATGGCACTGTCCAGACCCTTTCTTGCACGATGCAGGCACGAGCCATGGAAAATATCATTTCAGCCCTAACCCAGCATCCTGCAGCAGCACCCCTTCCTCAACCAGTCCCAACACTTACTGGTTCCTCTCCAGCACCAGAATGAGCTCTCTGCCCTCAGCCATCACAGCCACCTCCGCCCGCGCCGGCGCTGGCACCTGCAGAGAAAGCAAAGGAGGAATGGGGTTAGGACAGACAGACCCAAGATGCCCCCTGTCTTCCTCTGTGTGATTGTGGGACCTACTGAAAATCACGGGGGGAGTAAAGAGGTGGGCATGAGGAGGTGCCCAGCGCTGGGCCAGGGGTGGTTGGCATCTCTGTGCCAGGGCCACAGGAATAAATAGTAACCATCCGGGCAGCAGTAACGGCACCGATAAAAATACCCAGGGACAGCAGGAGGAAGCGATTGACTCAGCTTCCCCAGGATGCTGGTGGCTTTACTCAATCCCTCACTTTGGAGGGAGCCTAACAAGAAACGGTTTCCTCACTGTGCACACGCATCCACCCCAACATAATTGGTTTGTGCACAATGGGATGTGACACAGCCCAAAAGTGAGACCTTGCGCTGATGTCCCCTCCCTGGCTCCAGTGCTGGGAACATGAAAAGTGTCCCTGGTGTCACCTGGCAGTGCTTGGTGTCTCTGCGCCCAACCATGGGTTGGGTCCCTTTGAGGTTGGGATGTCACCACCATGGCACAGCTGTGGCAGGAGGTGACATGGGTCGTGGGGCAGCAGGGGAGCACTAAAAGGCAGGGCTGGGACACAGGTAGGAGGCAGCACCAAGACACATTTCCCTATAGGATGGGGACTGGAGATATCCCATAAGACCGTCCAAACCAGCCCAAGCAGCTCATACCGGGATGCAACCTCACAACCTTGGGCAGCCACTCCAACCCCGAGCTGCAGGAGCCCAGCAGAACCGAGGGGGCCATTCCCACCTCCATCCCCTCCCTTTGGGTCCAATCCCCCACCCAATCCTTCCCCATCCACGGCGTGCTGCTGACCCCCCCTCCCGCCCAACCATGGCTGTGGTGGGATGGGGCCGGCGGCTGCCAAGCTGCAGAGGTTTTCCCAGCTAGGAAGATAAATGGGAGAGGAAGAAGCCGTCCCGGCAGCGCTCCGGGCTCACTGCTCCAAACATCACGCGTTTTTCACCAGGAATGCAAAGGGGTGGGGGTGATTTTCCCATAAAGGGCTGAACTGCAGCCCAAATGCTCCCTCCTGGCCCTATGGTGGGACATCGCTCCTCATGCACCCCGGTGGCCCACGGCCCCAGGGACATTCTTAGGGACAGCATTGCCATGAAGCATTGCAGGGTGTGGGGCACGCGGGGTTTGTGGTGGCAGGGTAGGTTTTTTTTTCGGGCAGGAGCTCCCCAAACTGAGCTGCTCACATTGCCCAGGGGGATGGCTTGAGATAGGATGGGATAAGGATGGGGAGATGACGGCCCCACGGCGCCGTGAGGACGCAGTGACGACGTGCTGATGGCTGAGTCCCCCCCCCCCAGATGCCATCTCCCCAGCTCCAAAAAAGGAGCCCAAACGCAGAGCATTAAAAAAACAATAAACCAACAAAAGCAGAGAGAAAAGGCAAAGCCGAGGTCCCCACCAGCCCCAGCATGGCCAAGGCACAGCCACAACAAGGGGCCCCGTGCCACGCGGGAGGAGGAGGAGGAGGAGGAGGAGGAAGCCGGGGCCGAAGGCTCCTCTCCTCCACTGATGGTGGGAACGGGCTGTATTTTTAGAACATGATCTTATACAAACATCGCTCCCTGGCCAAACATGGTCTGCGCATTTTTCTTGCCATTTCCCTGCTTTTCCCCCGCCTCCCCCCTATTTCCAGGCTGTTTCTCCCACCCCTGAGCCCTCTCCTCCTCCTCCTCCCCAAGCCCTGGTTTGAATTCCCCAGCAATTACTCCCTGCCTTGACTTTGGGGCCTTTGTGGCAAAATGCTTGTCCCCAAGCTGCTGCCTTAAAGGGACGCGTGTTTCGGGGTAGCATTCGTGCTTGCAGCCCCCTTGCTATCACTGGAGGCTGGAAAATAGCTCACTGCCAATAGGGTCAGCACTCAGACCCTGCAAGGGGCTGTCCCTCACCGTGCCTCAGTTTCCCCCACAGGGATGGGGAAGCAGCAGGGAGAGGGGCATGATCCCGGATGGACCCCTGCGGAAATAAACAACAGTACATAAGGAAAAGGTGGGAAGGGAGAAGGAGTGTGACTCTCGTGCTGGGCAGAAGTCAAATAACCCAGCTGTAAGGCCAGGAAAGGTGATGATGTATTTCGTGTTAATTAAGCACAAGTAATTTTGTCCTGAGCCTAAGTGACAGGCGGTTGGCTCCCTGAGAGCTGCTGGATGTGGCTCTGTACATCAGGAATGAGAATGGATCGGTATCAACCTGGGCTCCAAGCACCATCCCAGCCCTCATCGTCATCCCAAGCTCCAGTATCACCCCAAGATCCAACACTATCCCAGTCTGTCCCTGTCCCAGTCTCCAGCATCATCCCAAACTCCAACATCATTCCAGTCTCCACCACCGTCCCCAGTTCCAGCACCTACCCAAACTCCAGCACTATCCCAGTCTCCAGTATCATTCCAAGTTCCAACACATCCCAAGCTCCAGCACCACCCCCAGTCTCCAGCATCACCCTCAGTTCCAGCACCATCCCAGGCTCCAACACTGTCCCAAAGCTCCAGCACCGTTCCAAAGCTCCATTACCATCCTGCTTGACCCAAACACCGCCATCTGTCTCCAGGACCCACAGATCCCCACTGCATGCTGCAGGAGCAGCCAGGCCATGTATTGGTGGCCCCTCTCCAGCACATCCCACAAATCCAGTCCCAGTATGGGCTGTGCTGGGAGAACAGCCGGGATGAACCCACCCTGGCGAGGAGCCCACGGGGCAGAGCTTGGCTCCAGTTTTCTCTTTCAATCCACTGATCAGAAAAACCACAGCTATGTGTGCAGAGAAGCTGAGGCCGAGAGGGTTGTGTTGTTATTCAATCTTCGTCTCTCCATGGCTCCAAGTCCCACAAGCCCTGACGTCCTGGGTAAGCCCATGCAAGTCTGGATGCAGAGAGGAGGAAGGGAAGATGGGTTCCCATCTCACCACGGGGATGTGGACGCTCCACAGAGGATACAGTGATGGGTTTTGCAGCTGAGCTCCGAGTCAGAGCATCACAGCAAAGCCAGGTCCTCCCCAGGCTCAGGCACAGCTGGAGCTGAGCAACAGACTTTGGGTTTCAAGAGCTCCCTATCACCCAAACGTGCAGCAGAGCACAGCTCGATGCACACCAGGATGGAAATCCAAGACCTCCAGGGCAATCCTCTGCCTGGAAGATGCTGGAAGAACAGCAGCCAGCTCTTGTAGAACCAGGAGAACCCAGCCCTTGGATAAAGGGGCAGGGTTCGGGTTGTTTCAAAGCAAATTCAGCTCAGAAGCTAGAAGCTGGCTTGGTCTGCCCTGCCACGTGTTGCAAAGGAAAAAGGGCTTCCCTGCAGGAAACAGATTGCAGGAGTGGGTGACAGCACCTGGGCAGGGATCGGGCGGTCCCACTCCTCCCTTCCTGCTCCTCCCAGTGCTGGTGATGCTTCCCAGGCACATGGGAACAAGCAATTGCAAAGGGAAAAGAAATCAGTAGCCCAGGCAGCACCACCATCCTGTTGGCCATCGCGTTGGTGGGGACAGCATCCCACTACCAATTCAGTAACAAGGGAGCTGTTTGCAATCAAGGTCCTCATGACCTCCTTCTGGCCTCTCCCAAATCATTTCCATGTGTGCCAGGAGCCACAGAGCCTGCGGGAGTCCGGCCCTAACAACAGGGTTCTGCATGCCTAGTGCTGTGCAGGGCCACCAAGGCCACCTCATCAAGCCAGGAGGAGCATCACTGGGGAGAGGAGACACCGTGGGGTCCCCTGGGTGCTTCCCAGGATGGGAAAGTGGCATGGGTCACCCCGCAGCATCCTGCCCGCTGCTATCACCACACTTAAACCCACTGCTAAGTGCTTGAACCCATTGTTTCATGATGGAAGCCCATCATTTTGTGCTGGAAGCCATTGTTTTGCACTTGAACCCATCATTTCATGCTGGAACCCAACATTTTGTGCTTGAACCCTATTGCTTTGTGCTTGAACCCATTGTTCCATGCCGGAATCCCATCATTCCATGCCAGAACCCAACCTTTTGTGCCAGAACCCAATGTTTTGCACCTTCAGGAGGCAGACATGAGTCCAACCACATTGGGGTTCATGCACACAGCCCAGCTGCACTCACAACTCCAGGCTATCCAGCCCACATCTCAACACAATGTATCCCAGTTTGTGGCCGTGGGTGAGGAGCCCCAAATCCTGATGCCATAAAACCCCTCCTTACTAAGATGCATCTCCTCCTCCTCCTCTTCCCCATGGCCTCGGGCCATACAGGAGCGCATTGCAGACCCCAAAAGCAGCCGTGTGGGGACAAACAGCCTCTTTGTGCAGCAGGAAGGGCAATAGGGCAGCCACACGTGTCACATCCGCACCACGCCAACGTAACTATTTCCAGCACCTTTGCTGGAAGGGCAGGAGCAGACAGGGTAGAATGGGTTTATCCTAACAATAAGCACTTGGTGGTGGTTTGAGGACAAAAGGGCCGGGTTGGAGGGGAGAGTTTATAGCAACGTTTCGGGTCTTGATGTGCAAGCAGAATCCTGCTCACCCCTGCCCTGTTCTTTGGTTCCTCCAGCAATTCCCCTACAAACCGCCCCTCTGCTGACTTGCAGCCCCTCCCCACATCCCCGCCAAACAGCAGCTCCTTGTTTCGGGCTGTCTGGAAGCAGAACAGATGCCAGGAAGCGCCAGGTCCTTCCCCACTGCCCCTTCCCCAGCCCCACAGCCACGGGGATGCACTGAGTCCCCACATCCCACAGCAATCTGGGGCAGCAAGAGTATAAATAAACCACCCGCCTCTCGGATACCCTTCGGCCTAAATATCGCCCCAGGGAGGGTTCTCATAGCTTGGGACCCAACTGTCCCCAGGAGGATGAGACGTGTGAGGCTGGGCACACCGCAGCTATTATGGCTGCAGGAGAAATGCGATTCCCAGCAGCAGCTGCTGTGCATGCGGTGCTACCCGGAAAGCGAAAGGCACCAACCAGGAAGTCCCACGTGGAGACATCTCAGGTGGTTTCAAAGCTGCATCCTCAGACCCCGTCACCATCATAGATGCCACCAGAGGAGGTCACTTCCCAGCACTCTGCCTTCTACCAAACCTCAAACCACAGCAGTTTCTCTCCATCGCCTAGCAGGGGTTGGAGGTGTGGATGGAGGGGACAATGTGACAGCCAGCAGTGAGCCTTGGGGAGCAGCATCCCATACAGCATACAGCTCTTGGACATCAGGGAGACGGAGCCAGGCACCAGGCTCAACCCGGAGCCCATTGGCAGCACTGCTGTGCTGGGTGGGTGCCAAAGTTCTGGCACAGAGAACAGAGAGATGCAGGGCCTCCACCTCGGGGACCTCCAAAGTCAGCCTGGATGTGGTCCTCCAGCCTCTGCCAGCCTGGGATCCAACTGCCCAATATTTAATTCATCCATCGTTAAAGCCTCCAATTTCATTGCCGAACTCATGGATGCCATAAATTAGGCACTTCAACACGTGCCCTGCATCCGAGCCCTGGCATCACACAACCCAACCCTGCAGTGGGGAGGACAGAAGCCATCCGTGTCCTTACCTCATCATCCAGGCTGACGGCTCGCCGGCTGCGACCCCCCAGGAGCCAGTGTGGTGTCACCCGCTCTCCGTGGGACATCGGCCCTGGGGGAGAGAAGAGCTGGTGAGCACCTGGGCTACGGGGAGCTCAGGGAGCTGGGGAGCTCCCACGGCCTCATGTTGCACCGAAGGAGGGCCAGGTTGGATATTAGGAGACGTTTCTCCTCCAAAAGAGCAGTCAGGCGCTGGCACAGCTGCCCAGGTGGAGTCACCGTCCCTGGAGGTGTTCCAGAATTGTGGAGATGTGGCACTGAGAGACCATGGTCAGTGGGCATGGTGGGATGGGTTGGGCTTGGGGACCTCTGAGGTCTTTTCCAACCTTAATGATTCTACGATTCAGCCAGCTATGGTGAGCTCAGATTGGTGGGGAGCCCCCACGGCACATCCCAGCAGCAGGAGCTTCCCCAAAGAAATGGGGCTGGGGGGCTCCTGGGGTTTGCAGGGTTGGCCACCAACACAAAACCACAGCTCCCAGCAGCATCTCCACTCTCCCAGCCCCGAAAACGTGCCTGCTCCCAAAATCACCAAAGAAAAAAACCCATCCTGGGTTGTATCCAACACATCCCAGCAGTGTCCTGGGGCTCAGCTGGAGCCAGGCAGACTTTCTAAGATTTTCTTCTCATAAACAATGTGGCTGCATCTGATTGCATCAGAGTGAGTGGCTCCCGATGACTTAAGCCAAGAAAACAAGGGAACAAACGGAATCTGCTGCTGAAGACACTGCTGAGAGGGGATGAAGGCCGGCGCCGGGCCACCTCGCCAAGGGAAATGTTGTTGGTGGAAGCTGGGATCCCATAACCCTCCCTAATAAATGGCACAGGGAGTGGAACGAAGGGGCTGGTGGTGTGCTCACTGCCTACGTTTGTTTTGGTTCCCCTGCAGCGATAAGGGGGTATTGGGCTGGGGAAGGATGGTGTTACTGAGACAGAATATGAGGGAAAGAAAAGGAGTTGTGGGTGGGAGCGCTCCCAGCACGGAGCCTGGCGATACAGAGCCTGGCGATATCGCCCGGTGGCATTTAATCAGCTCTCATTACACACAGCGTTTAATCAGATTCCAGGAATAACTGCAGATAAGGTGGTGGCACACTCCCTCGTCCTCTAAGAAGGGGAACGGGGCCTCCAACCACAGCCATACATACGGGGAAACTGAGGCACGGGCGCACAGCGCATTGCGCTCCCTGACATTTGCCACCCACCCAATGCAAAGAAATGGGGCAAAAACATAACAGCTATTCCCCCACCCTGGGCTGAGAGCGGGGAGACCACGGCATGAACTGTTTGTCCATAGGTTGTGCTGGGAACGGCAGAGCCCCAGAAAACAAGCAAGGGCCTGAAAATCCAACTCAAACAAACCCGAGCGCAGCGCGGAGGGGCATTCCCACCCCTTTCTCTCTTGATATTTTTTCTTTTTCCTGGAAAACACGCTCACTCCCTGCCCTTTTTGGGAGCTCTGGTTGTTGGGATGGATTCAGCCCTGCAGTGCTCAGCATTTCGGATGGGGGTTTAGCCTGAGTTTATCTGAATGTCGGGCTCCCACCGCGCGCTCGGAGCTGCTGGAAGCGCAGCGTCTGGCAGAGCGCAGAGAACAACAATAACAGAAGTTGTGCCTTCAGCTCCTTGGAGGGGCCGCGGAAGAAAACAGGGTGGAGAGCATAGACCCAAATGGGCTAAATGAGGTTTTCAGCATACACCCGTTTTTGAAAGCGCTGGAAACCTTGGGGGAAAATAACGTACTCCTTCGGTAATTAAAAAAAGGCCAAGTTTTGCCCCAAAACACAGCTGAGCAGCACCAGCCCGGCTCTGTTTCGGGGAGCTGAGACGGCTGCGGAGCCGAGGGGTCCCTGGTGTGGGGTGAGGGGAAAGAGGGTCCTCATGGGGGTCCCATGGAAGGGCTGGGAGCCATTCCTCCTCCTCTTGGGGTTGGGCAGCCGCTCACAGCTCTCTGCTCCCGATCGGACCATATAGAGGCATCAGCAGCACCCGGCCATCAGTGCAATGCTGGGGACGAAACAGGGGGTCCCATCCCACAGAAATGGGGGCAGCTTGGGGGACCCCCATCACAGCACAGCTGTGGGGCCAACAGGAGGAACCGTGCCCCATGCAGCCTCAACAACACCAAAGCACGCACCACCCCAATGCAATTTGGGGTCCCCCCATCCACACGCTGTTATCCCCAAACCGAGGGGTAGCACTCCCTCCCCACCACCACCCCCATAAACCATACCCCCTTACCTCGTGTCCCAGCAGCACCCCCGTGCCCAGGGAGCAGCAGCAGCCCCAGCAGCAAGACGTGATCCCCAAAAATGACAGCGAAGCCCCTCCATTTAGGGGACACGTGGGGGGCCAACCTCGCCATGCCCGCACTCCCCGGGGCTGTCACAGCCTCTGCTCCCTGCCGCCAGCCCTCTCTTCCCTCTTATGCTCTCGGGTGCCCTCCCCTCCGTCCCGCTTCCCCCCACCAGCCCCATTCACGCTCCCCTCCGTCCCAATGGCCGGAGCCCCCTTTTCCCAGGCACCCGGCTGCGTCCTGGGCTGGGCGGCCGCGGGGAGGGGGCTGGCATTGTTCGCCTTTATTTATGGCTGTGTTTCTTGGCTGAGCGTGGCGGACTAATGGAAACCAGACGGGAGGGGAGGCTGCTCCCAAGCTCTTCCCCCCCTCCCTCCCTCCCTCCCTTCAGCCGGGACATCCTAGCCGAGCCACAGCAGCAGCCCCTCGCCGACCCCATGGAAAAGCGGCGAAGAGGAAGGGGGGGAATGTAATAAAATAACCTCTTCTACCCCCCCATAAATCTGAGGTGAGATAGCTCGGAGACCCATCTGCAACCCTCAGTGTGCTATCAATTATCATTAATACCATTATAACTTTTACCCAGTGGCTGTAGGGCTTGCTGGGCTATATGGGGTGGGGGGTACATGGGGACGGATGCTGCCCACGCACCCAAACTGCAGCACTTCCGCTGCTCTGCAACAACCGCTGCCATCCCCCCCCCCGCCCAAAGCACTCAGTTCCCCCCCAAGGCTCAGGGCAAGGATTCATTAATAGCAACTAAAACCTTAATATTAAGCCTAATAGCCAACGTTTTCCTAATAATCAAAGCTTTCCTCATATTTAAAGCTTTCACTCTCTGTGCATAATGGGGACAGCTGCAGGCACACATGTCCAATACGTTCCAGGGGCCCCTTCCCGAGGTGACACTGTGGGAGAGGAGGGGACAGGGAAGTTTTCTGGGGTTTCCCAGCACAAATGGCGAATCCAATAGCCCAGCAGCACTGTCAGAGCCTCCCGGTGCTCTGACGTGTGTTGAGGTTCTGCAGGGGGGTGGCCAGATGGGAACATGTGAATGCCGTGAGGCGTGCAGCTCAGCAGCACCTTGGGAGCTCCCCAGGCCCTCACGCATGGCATTTTTGGGGTGGGGAAGTGCCACTTAGCAAAGCCTTGCTCTCACCATAAGCTGTCCCAAGCGTCTTTCTGGGCTGAGTTCCATAAAGCGATCCCTAAAGCCTGAAGGTGGTCTCCTACCGAAGCTCCGTGGGAGGGTAGGAGGGACAGCAAGACACTGCAAAGAAAGAAAAAAACCAACCCAAAATCACACCAAAGAATAAACCCATGTAAGCATCCCGAGGAGAGGGCAGTGCCATCCCATCCGGCTAAGTGAGAGCAGCTGTTAAATCATCCGGGCACACAACCAGGAGATTTTCCAGCACACAACAGGGCTGTCGGCCATCAGAAAGCAGCACAACCAAGGTCCAAGAGCTGTGCCTTTCTAAGAAAAGGGCAGCTTGTGGCCAGGACTGGCAGAAGGATTGGGAAGGGACCAAAGGGAACCTTTGCAACTGGAACTCTCAGGCTTCCCATGGCAGCCCCGCTCACTTCCCAAAGACATTAAGCACATCCAGAGTGATTCATACATGAGGCATCTGCCCAAAGAAATGCTGTAACATATAGTCATGGTGAAGTCATATCTGTTAAGTGTTATTCTTCCTCATTCCCCCATTCTTTCAGCAGAAGTCTCCCTGCCTCTCGCCAGCACCAGAACCCATTCGCCCTACACAAGCCTAAGGATGGTAATGGCTGGGGGTTATCCAGAACTGCTCATAAAAAGCCTTTTTGTGTGAAGGGACAGGCATCCTACCCCCTGCACACAGTCACAACCACTTGATATCTCTGCTGACAAAAGCCTACAGAAGCCAGGGCAGCGACCAGGACTGCAGCTGGGTCACGCTGGCAGGCAGCTGAGGCTGCATGTGGGGATTTCTGTATCCCAGCCTAAGCCAAGAGCAGCACGTGTGGGGGATCGCTCACAGCCGTGGAATTAAGGCAGAGAACGCTCCTCAGTGTTCCTTCCTGCCTCCTTGGCATTCATTCTTCGTAGTGAAACGAGGCATCCAGCACGGTGAGTTGGGCACAGGAACTGCCCAGGCACTCACACTTGGTCTTCCACCCCTGCTGGGTCAATATAAACGTCTTCACTATGAGCCTGCTAGGGATGCTCCTGCAAAGGACAAGGACAGCTGTAATGGAGTAAAGCAGCTCTACAACAGTCAGAAAACTCTATGCCTACGATAGATCAAATAAAGGTTTCCCTCCATCCGATTCCACGTGTCCAACTAAAACAATTATACACTATCATCAACCAACCTCCTTGGGCACGAGCATTCAGGAGGCCACAGAGCATATATGGCATGTCGTGTCTCCTCCAGGTCCTGCAGGTCTCAGAGCCCAGCAAACACCCCCCTCCAGAGGAAGGTCATGGCTGTCAAGCTTAGGGGTTGGTTCAAAGCTGGGCTGAGGTCAGCAACAAGCAGCACAAGGATCTTCCATTCTAGAGGTGTTCAAGACCAGGTTGGATGGAGCTCTGGGCAACCAGGGCTAGTGCCAGACCAGGAGGTTGGTGGACCTGCCTGTGGCAGGGGGTTGGAACTTGATGATCCTTGGAGTCCCTTCCAACCCAAGCCATTCTATGATACTATGATTCCACGGGACACAGCAAACTGAACCTGGGCAGAAGACCCAACGCAAAGTTGGAGAACAAGTTGAAGTCTCTCCATTCTCTTGCATCAAGATGATGAGTTCAAAGTAGCTTTAAAATAGCGAGAACAAGACCAGGGTGCAGCAGATGGGCACAGAAATACAATAAGATCGTTTAAGAAGAAAACCTCCTTTCCTATCAAGTCCCCATACAACTGTCCTCATCACCGCGGAATTTGAGTGCCTTCCAGAAGCTTATTAATCAACGCAGAATTCATTTGTCATGTGGAGGTCGTTCACCCTCCCACAGAGTCTAATTTGGCCCAGAGAATTCCATTTATATGCTGATGTAGGGAGAAAAATATTAGGAAAAGTCTGACTTTCAAACCACGCTTGTGTGAAAGAGTCCTCCCTGTTTACCACAGCTCAGATGAGTCTGTTCCTCAAGATCACGATGAGCGTGTCCAATGAGTTTAGGCTATATGCACGTACAGCCATCCAGCTGGTGAACTAATAGATGCTGCATAAAGGAAGCCATACATTCAAGCCTTCTTTACCGCACTGAAGTTCGGTCTGGACTAACGAACAGGAAGCCAGGAAGCACTATTCCTTTTAATTAGGAATCTCATTTCGAGTGAATTATAAGTCCGGATGCTTTAACGGGCAAATGGAAGCAGCTAGCTCACCCGTGTGCACAGGGCAAATCTCTCTCTTCAGTTTCTTCCTCTTCAAAGTCCTTCCGCTGCGTTGTCCTACAGGAGATCACACAACCACTATCAAATTTAGCACCAATAGCGTAGACAGACAGAGAAGGAAAGCATCGTCCAGGACCCAACAGCTTGCACCAGGCCATAAGGATGGCATTTACAGTACAAAATGTAGAACTTGTGAAAACGAGGACAAGAGGGGAAACTGAAAGCGTTTCGGGAGGGCAAAGAGGCCTCTTGTTTTAAAAGAGGCACCTTTCAAAGCACAAGGGTGCTTTCTACAGCCCTTCCCCCAGTGTTTCCTTGCCTCAGCCACCTGAGCACACATCCAGCCTCTCTCCCCAGGGTCAGTTTGGTGAGGGTACACCCACATGCAGTCCAATGCCAAACATCAGCCGTTAACATTAAATCAGAAATGAACGTGGTAAATATGAATGATGACAGTACTAGATCAAAGCTGCTTTCAGTTTCTGGAGACAACTCAAAAGACAACCATGCTGCTTTTACCTCCGTTTATCAGATAGCAGATGTAATAACGGGACTGCTGATAAGACTCAAACGTGTACTTGGTACCCACACAGTAACCGTTGCATGGGGTGGGTATGGCAAATGTTGGTTAAAGAACATTTCTGATTAATTAAGAACCAAAGCCTACATCTCCAAGGTTCTAAAAAGCACAGTTCCGCCCTCTTGAACTTCTACAGCTTCTCAGAATTTACCCTAAATGTCTTTGTGTAGCAGCGGATTAAGACGAGATGACTCCACTCTGGAATCAGCACAAGACAAGTATGATATCCTGGGTTTCTGGAAAGAAGTTTTCCCATTTTGGAACCGATGAGTCCAACTGTCAACAGCTTCTTTCCACAGATCTGTAAACATTGGATGCCTTTCATCCAGCACAAGCTTTATCTGACCTGATGACAAGAAGGAGTTGAAAGTGGAATGGATGTGAGTCATCTTCACTAGAATCCATCAGGAAGCCACAAGAAGGACAGAGGACGGTGCAGTCCGAGGACTCAGCAGAAGACTCAGCTCAGAGAAGACTCAGCTCTTTGAACCTCACCGTAGACATCATTTTCTTAGTTTGTAGAGATGGCAGCTTCTCCCAGGTTTCACTGCAATTCCAGGTGCTTTCACTTCTGCAAAGCAAAGAGCACATTTCCCTTCCGGTACTTCAGAAAGAGAATTCACATTGTGCAGCCCAAGCCAAGCATAAGAAAATGTGATCTGAAGACTGTGCCTATGTACTGTGTGTCTGAATAGATTTTAACAGAAGCAACCACTTCTCCCCCAGCAAAGGAAAAATGGTACAACTGTGGTTCCTCATTATTGACAAATGAGGAAACAGCTCTTTCTCAGTGAAGTTGGCATGCAGCAAAACTCTAACACCACACAGAATGAGGGTGACCACTGGATTATTTTGGCAGGATTTTTTTTTAATTTCACAGCAGCTTTTTGTTTTGTAAGGTTTTACAATGCATAACACACGAGGAGTGGTGCTCCAACCTGTTGAATTGGATCACCTCCACCCTTCTTTGATTTGTATTCGATGATTGAGCTGTATGCATTTATGAGGGAGCAACGCACGGGCACACTACAGACATATAAATAACTACCAGCTGTGTTATCCAAATGCAAGACAACTTCCAAGCACATCCTGAGGCAGCAGTAGTGCCCTCAGAGTGTTTTCTTTCCTGTCAGCTGAAAGTTTAAAGTGTGTTTAAGAAGCTAAGTGGCTTTAAACGAGCATACAGTGAGGCAGCATCTCTCAAGACTAACACAACTGCATTTCTTGTAGCAGGGAAAAAGCCTATTCATATGTATATCAGGGAATCACAGGACAAGCCTCAGTACCAGCAATTTTAGCATCTTCTGCTTCAGCAATTTACAAAGCTTGCCCTGGATGAGCACTCAAAGACAAAGCAGCTTGCATCCAAACTGCATCCAGAGAGAAGGTTGGGGAAGGAGCAAATAGGTTAAAAGAAAAAAAAAAAAGCAGATTTAGAAAACTGGAAAGGTGTAAGGACACAAGTCATTCTCAGAGCTCATTTGTCACAGCTGTACAACACTATTATTTCTGTACCACATTTTTAACTGCATGGTTCTAAGACCAGACTGGTCACACCCCTCCAACTCATTTGGTTTTGTGGCGGTTGGTTTTTTGCATGTTATTCTACTAAGCACACCAGACGTACTCTCAGACATTGATTTCCTTCTGGTAGAATTTAACAGCTGCTTTAACAGCCTGTGCTACCACCACCAGCACAGACCATAGCTTGAAAAATACTATGTCAAATCTTTGACTAGTGTAATTTCACGGGGTGTACTGACCTTCAAGGGAATCACATTATTTCCCACCATTTTAAGATTTAATTCATGTGATGGGGTTACTGGCCAAGGCCACCACTGGATGGCTCAGCCAGGGGTGAAACAAGAAGTTCTGGTGAAACAAGAAGTTCTATGAGATTTGTAGGGAACACAATGGGTCAAAAGATCTCAGTTGTGTCTCACTTTATGCAGAGTTTACTCTTGCAGTTATTCCTCAAAGTAAATTGCTGTTAAGATTTTAAGTACATAAAACCGCATAGTACAAAAAATAGGAAACCACTGTTTGCAGACACAGGTGAGCAGCCTGGCACCTCACGTGCCTTTTCCTGTTTATACATCACATTAACTCTTTCGTGATGGAAAATGAAGTGAAACCGAGACTTCAGGCCTACCACCTAGAACCACAACCTTTATTTTTCATCTTCTGCCACTGTGATGCTCATGAAGTACATAACCAAGTATCCAAGTGTATGTAGATTCACGGGAGAGTAGGGCACCCTACCCTCCCAGGCAAGCCTTAAAAACACCCAACATGATAAAAACAAAAACCTCAGATTAGATTCTCCTGGCTCATACAGAAAGATAGCAAACCAAGCAAAAAGTAAACCAAGTCACGACTCCTCCACTCTTTCAGGTACTAAAAACATCCAGCTTAAATAGCTGTCATAGAGATGCACCGTTAAGTTCTTAAGCTCTTGGCTGAGCAGAGCAGAAGTGGCTGCAGCCTGGATTCTGTAGGTGTTATCTGAAAGGACAGCGAAGACACATTTCATGATTGCCACAACAGTTGCTACAAATGGTTTTGTTATTTATTTATGGTTTGAGGGTGGGTTTTTTTCAGTACAAAATATTACAAATAAGTTTGCTACATCAAGATAGGAAATAAAAAAATAAAAATCCCTGTTAAAAGCTATTTAAAATATTTATATATATAACTGCTATTTCAATCACATAATTATAAATATATTATGAACCAAATACTTGCCAAAACTATGTTCACTTTGGAAGTGCACAACACCACTACACACAGCCATAATGTATTTAAAAACCTGTTATTCATATCAAATCACTGATCCTTTAGTATCTTATAATGGCAAGATTGTATTAGTACAAAAAGATGTAACTGAATTCCACAAAGCATACGTTGCACAATATTTGCTGCCTTATCTATGTCACATCAATCTCTCTGCAAGTTTGCTAAGCACAGCACGCCTTTATTTGAAGAGGAGATCCTTATCAGTTCCAGGGTACCTTCCTCCCTAAGACACGGTTGGTGATTTTCTGAAAGACAAAAGCAAAGTGGCACAGATCAGTATTACCCCTCTAAAAATCACAAGCACAAATGCAGCGCCAATAAGAGTTCTGAACAGAATATCAGCAAGTAATACAACTCAAAGGAACAACTCTTTGCACATCTTCAGACAGCTAAAGCAGCCCTGCTGTTTCCCACTCAGCAGTATGGAAAACACAGGGTCATCCCTGTGCTGACTGCTGTGGAAGTGGTCAGAAACAAGCCTGAAGTGCTGGAAAGCACCTTGACATTAGCTGATGAACATTACACCATAGAACTTTGCCCTTTAGTGCTGCAAACACCAGAAGTTTATACCTCCTAGAACCAGTAGACACACTCAAGAAAGAAAAACCATCAGTTTATTGAAGATATCTCAATGCTCCTTGGTCATAATCACATGAGATGTTAGAGCACTCCTAGAGAAGCACTGCTAATGCTGATTGTTCTTCCCTGGCAGTACACAGCATGTATGTATAAACTATATACACAGGGTATACAGAGTATACATGCTAACACAGTATATATACAAATGTATTCATACATATAGAAAGCAAAGCCACTGACATAGGTCAGCGTGGAATCTGTCCCCAGGACCACACCATGAAGCCTTTGAGCATTCCTTTCAGCTCTCAGACCATTCTGCAATCTAATCAGCAAACTCAGCTAGCAATTAGATGCTATCTACCCTCTTTGCTCTACTTCCAGGAAGCAGCTACACGACAAAGCAGAACCCTAACATGGTGCTTCTAAGAGAGCAAATGTAGCCAAGGGGACGAAAAACAAACACTCAAAAAATACCACAGTGCAGCAACCAAGTGCAATTCAGTCTTATACCTCTAGAAACACATGCTTTTCTTTTGAGGCAGTGACACCTTGTGGTCCCTATCTTACATATACTCTAAAGGAAACGGCCCATTCACACAAAGAGGAAAAAAACTGTTTCTGCTAAAAAGAAATTCTCAATGGAGTTGAGAATGGAAAGAGATACGCTGCCTCCAGGGAGCAGTGTGTCCCACATAACAGCAGTTGTTGCTCACACTGGAAACACAAAGCTTTGTTTTCTCCTTGAGCAATTGCTGTGCATGTTTCCCTTTCAAAGTATCAACAGGTTTAACTGTACCTCTAAATACTGGTGTGAGGATTTCATTGGCATGTGATTCTTTAGCAAATATTTGTCCACATCCATACAGATGAGTGTGTGTAGATGTTTAATTCACCTCTTCCTCTCCCAAATGTTACACATCCTTAACCTGTGAGCTCTGGATGACCTGCAGAAACAGCATGCACCTGGTACTGCTAGCTAATCCCATCCTCAGAGCCAGCTAGACTGCAATCCATGGGGTGCACACCTGGCTTTACTTCTTACATGCCTGCTCTTTTATCATCAGTGACAATGCCCCTGAACCACATTATATCATGGCCATTATGTAATGAATGTAGGATGTATGAACACGTCATCATAGTAGCAAAGAGTGCAGCCACAGGTGCTGGGAGGAAAGAGTAAGCACTCAGTAACTGAGCAAAAACTTGTGCAACAGTCTAAGACAGCCCCATGTTCCCAGCTGTTTTGTTCCTGCTCCCTACATTAATATTTATGGTTAACCTCCTGAGCTGCACCCAGACCTGGAGTGGCTGTGGCATGAATACATCGTTCCCCAATCAAGCCATCCAGTGCTTGTCCATCAAAACCCAAGGACAGAAGGACAACAGTATCCTTAGGGACAGGCTACACCACTGAGCACTGACCTGGGAGTCACCAATACCATCCCTCTTCCAATCAACACCACACTTGTACACAAAACTTATTATATGATTTCGTGCCTTCTTCCAGCTACATAGTTGAGTCAACAACTGCCTGCACTCATTAGCCTTCAGGCCATAGCATACTGGGATCTGAGATTCTCAGACTAGGGGAAAAAATATGTTCTGAGCATGCCCTGAAAAAATATAGCATGAAATTGAGGTAATTCTAGTTGTAAGAACTCACAGCCCAATTAGGAAGGTACCCCAGATAACACATCTCATTACAAGCTCTTGCTTTTAAAAACCCAGTTACTGCAGTTCCTAACAAATAACTTATTCCAGCTCTGGTAGGACTACTCAGCCAAGGAACAGTTGCAGTGCTAAGAACTGAAGGGTAAGCTGAAGATCCAGAAGAAAAAGAAACGAGTTCTCAAATTGAATGCATGTCCTTAAACAAGTGAAGTCTATAATGCAGTTTATTGCCTGCTTCCTGAGCTTTGCAGAAGGCTATTTTTTTATGGTATATGTTAGCAAGATGTCAGGTTTGAGCTTCAGTGCTTTCAACACTGTGTTTCTCATCTTTCAGATTTTATTGTCTTGAGAGAAAACAAAGCATGTGAATGCCTAAAGCTGCTCAAAAATCAAAACACCGGTCAGCCAGAGATGCATTTCACAAAAGGGACTAATGGACCTCTTCTGTTTTATCAGGATATTTATCACATCGTTCACTGTGTGTAATTCCATATTTCTGTGCAACAAATCAGATAATAAAGTGCACATATGGGAGGTGATAGGGACAGAAGTTTCTTCCTTCCTTCTCATTGTGGTTAATCCAGGACAGTCTTTCTGCCACGAATAAAACCTGAGCTTAACAGACAGACACAAAGCACTTCTTAAACAACTTGGACAGCCAAGGAGGAAGTGTTAACAGCAGCTGTTGGCTGGAACAGAAGCAGCTCCCAGCAGGGAAGTCACCACTATGGCAGAACAAAACAGGATTCAGCAAAGCCCTACAGCAACCCAGCAAAATCAGCCCCACTGATTCCTTCTCACCAAAATCCTGGAGCCCTCACCTCACTTCTGGGCTGTTGTTGGCTGTATGGTGAGATTCTAGCACAGGAAAACGACCTGCTGGTTGAGTGTTTGTGGTTGAAAGGCAGTCACACCCACACTGAGATAACAGCTTCTTCCGCAGCTTGCCAGCCACAGCTTATCCAAGGCCCATCAGTGCCAGCACAGCAGCACTAAGCTATCAGCCAAACAAATGCTTCATGGTGAAATCCACAGCTCCCAGAGCTAACAAATCACCATCAGGACTGCCAATTCTTCACTGGAGACAAATTAAGAATGACAGCTCCAGGCTGTATTAAGCATGGCTGCAAAGTTCACTATGAATACTGCAGGCTAAAGCCATCTACAGCAAGAGTGCCCACGAGTTAAACAGCAGCCTTCAACTCAAAGAGCTCTCTATGGAATACCATTAAATATGCTCCACAGCCTCCCTTGTTCTGCCATCACAACACTGCACATGGCCTCTTCTGTGTGCCTCCTACTTGGGACCATGCTTCCTTGTTATTTTTCCCTACACACATGTAGGAGTGTGCAAATACCATGATATTGCTATAATGCTGATCACCTCAAGGCAAAAAAAAAGTATTCTAACATGTTTGAATATGAATGCCTGACCAGAATACCTACCATTTTGTACAGCTGTGCTTTCAGGCGGTATGAGTTGTACTCTGATTTTCTTTTTTCTTCCTCTCGCTTCTTCTGCACCTCTGGCAGCTGCTCATAGATCCTTGGTGTAAATACAAACAGACAGAAACAGTGACTTGGAAGGAAGGAAATTACTGATAGAAAAAACACCTTCCTCCTTTTTTCCTTCACATTCTGTTAAAGGCTACTGGTCAGCCACATCAAAGGAAAACTTATTTGGGGGGTTTACCAGTGTCACACATATGGAAAATGTGGAATATACAGCAGTTGGGATACCAGAAATTCCACTATCATCCCTCTCTTACAAGTAGCACCCTCCTAAAAGCAGTATTTATAACACTGGAATGACCATACAGCTGATCTGATCACTCAGCTGCAAAAGGTAGTTTTAATATCAGTGCAGAATAGCCTCATTGCTGTGAGGGTATACAGACTGAGTAGCACACTTATCCATTAATAGCAACATCTCTGTGACAAGTGTAACTTGAATTAAGTTGTTAGGGCATCTTATCTGCCTTGTCTAAGTCAATGCTTTATCTTCTTCCCTGCTGAACTACTCCCACAGCAGAGACAAACACCAAGGGATGCTCTGGAATCAAAATAAAGGTGGCTGGTGCTCATAGCAGAGTCAGAGTGCTACTCTAGGCTGTTTTCACATGCTGCCACCTAAAGGAGGGACCTGAGAGCTATAATGGAATTGCAGTGCTGACATTGCCTCCCTAAAATCTTCCTTTAAGATCACAGGGCTCAATTCATGACAGTGGTTGCCAAGGACCAAAAAGCTTCAAAAAAAAGATTACAGTCTATTGGAGGTGGATCTGAACCACGTTCAAATATTCCAGTCTCATTATTCTTAAAGATAGATACTCCAACACTCCCCTTACAGAATAATGACTTGATAATCAGCCAATAGGAGAAGGAAAAAGAAAGACCTTGTTACAGTACTTCTAAGGTATCCACTGAGAGCCTGCTTCATTCTTACGTCAATATGCTAACAACTTTCCATAATTACTGCTCACTTTGAATATTTTAAACACATCTGTGCCTTCAACTCTTATTATCTGAAAGTGCCTTCACACATTCCATTTTGAGCACTGCAAATGAAATGAGCCCACCATCCAGGAGAGAGGAGGGGTATCTTTGACAGCTGTGTTGGTCCCAACTCCAGCAGAAAAATATGTAGTTTTTCAGACTGGCACGAACAGTGATGGAGGCAAACGTGTCAGTTGGCACTGAGCAGCTATTTAGGCAGTATGACTTGAGTGTCACTTCCATGTTTCAGAGGACAGAATAGAAGCTAGCAGGAAAACAAACTAAAAGGAAGGTGTCAGACAACACAACTAAATATGCAGAATCGAGAAAGCGAGGAATCAAATCCAAATATTGATCAGAAAACATGAAGTAAATCCCATTTGGATGCTTATTTTCCATCTCTGACATCTTTCTGTAGGGCAGCAGAGGGTGACAGGTCTATGTAAGTGCTACTGGAGGGGGGAATGGGTATTTGGAGTTTTACTTTACTAATATATCACCCTTCTCTAAAAGCTTTCACCATCCCAGGACTCCCCTCAGTGAAAGATCAAGGTTCACCACTCACTGATTCATCCCACCATAAAGATATTTAAAGCAAGAAGCAGACAAGTTGGCATTATGGGTCAATTCATTGAAAATTGTTTTCTTTAGCTCTAGCTAATTTACCATGAGAAATTCCATTTATACCCATGCAGAGAAAAAGCAAAAGCTTCTGTACTCATTACAGGTAGGGATTTCAGAAGAATGGTACGGAATAAATTACTTCTCAGATCCAACTGAGAGCTGGAGTATGACAGCAGTAAGAACAAAAAAAAAGCCACCAAGTGTGACTGCCTGAATCAGTCTCCATAGAAATCCTGCTGATTTGGGGTATTATGAAATCAGACTTCCTGAAAACAGTTGAGTTCAGACACATCGACCACAAGGTCCAAGTGACCTGAATCCAAACCCTTCCATTTCAACTAAAACATGGAGGTGTGCTCCTGAGGGAGCTGGCATATTTACCACTTCTGTCACCTCTCCAACAATGCTCTAAAAATACTGTTAAATGTCAAAGGCTATTCAAATAAAACACCTTTTTTTCTCCTAGCACATACAAAACAGGGCTTATTTTATGTATTGTGTATTCCAATGGACAGTTTGTAGAATCACTGTGTCTTTTAGGTTGGAAAGGACCTCTGGAGGTCATTTAGTCCAATCTCCTGCTCAAAACAGGACTAACTTCAAGTCTAGATTGAGTTGCTCAGGCCTCATCCTGTCAACCTCTATTTCCAAGGACTGAGATTTTCCCACTTCTGTGGATCCCTGGGTCCAGCATTTCACCACCCTGGGAGAAACTTATTTCCTCATCTCTCTCCTTAACCAAACACACTACTACTGCTGCTTATCCCATCACCACATTTAAAACTACACACTCCAGTGGCCAGCACCCTACATTTCATCTCCTTTTGGGATCCAGTACTTGGAAAGTTGTAGTGTTTGGACCACAGACTGCAACAGAATACTCAGGTTATTAAAAAAAAAATATTTCAAAGAAGTTTAACTTCTAGGGTTTTATTAATAGTTGTTTTCTGACTCTGATAAAGTGCCTATTTCTTGCACTGTAAAAGCTGAGTTACTCCCCAGCTGTCCCCCCACCCTCTTTTCTTCCCCAGATGCAATTCATCCTTCTTTCCTACTCATTTACTCAACCTTACCGTTTAGATCTTTGAACCATTTCACTCTTTGGAATTGCTCTTCTCTTTTCTTTAATCAGATGACCTAAATGGATAAGAAAACAGTGGGCAAATCTGCTTACCACAAAGAATACTGCTGCATCAACCTCATTCTTTTATGGACTTCTGGATTTTTATAGACAGCATAAACGTAACACTGTTATTAAAAATACACACATCCCTTAGAATGGGGAAATAAATTAATTCCTATAGAACAGCAGGAGAAGAAACACAGAGGTACCTCTGCCAGGCAGCACGTGACTCGCATTCCTGTAACCCTTCCTTTTCTCTGGAGGATTAAAAAGCTCTTCTTGTTCAGACTGCAGTGCACTCTGTATTCTTCTCTCCTCCATTACAAGCTTCAGGTGCTTCACACGCTCCCCAGAGCGGGAGATGAAATCAGGGCGATGCACTGCAAGAGCCTCCTAAGATGGGATGACAAAACAAAATCTGAAGTGGCCAGACAGACTCCCTACAATTGGAATAATCACAACAGGAGAACAGGAATACATGCAAACGAATTCAGAGGAAGCTCAGAAGTGCACCTAAATAGAAACTACCAATTTAATTTCACTTGTTATGGATAATTGTTACAAAAATATTTATGTACACTAAATATCTGTGGACAAATACAGATGTATAGTGGTGACATTTGATTTGATCTACAGTGTACACCATATATGTACATAGATAATATCATGCATACACTGCTCGCACTGCATGAGTTAAAGCCCATTTTAACCACACACTATGTACATCATACTATTATTTCTGCATGGAAGCAAGAATGACTTGACATTACTTCTCCTACACTCCCCTCCACATAGCTCAATTCACACAGATCATTATACTGTGCAAAGCCAGATTGCCACAAGCAAACGAGGCTGACGACCTCTCTTTGGTTGGGTTCTAGTAAATACAAAGTAGTCAGGAAAAAGAAGAAAGAAGAGGAATAAGAAGTGCTTCCACGAGATTCAGCATTAGTGCTGAAGCCACAGAGATCCCAGCATGCCTTTACCTGCAACGTAAGCTTCACAGTTGGCCGGGTGGGTCTGGTCTCAGCATCTCTTTCTGGAACTGCAGACTGAGTCACTTTGCTGTACTGCTGCTCTTGAAAGTTCTTCTCTCTCAGAGGCTCTCTCCAGGGCTTTGTGGTGGTGAAGGGCTCAAACCAAGATGAACCAGGACCAGGGATGGAATTGGAACGGTTTTCTTTCCTAGATTCAAACTTCAAATCCTCTGCTTGGACAAACCATGAAATCCCTGTTGAAGAGACCACAGAAGACAATGAAGATATGCAAACAATACATATGCCCCTTTTCCATCCTCATCTATAGCCCTTCATGCCCAAGATCTCAGCTAGCACAGTCCATGCCTAACACTGCAATAAATACTCACTTCAGTTATTACACTGATTTCAGTGTGACTTGGTGTCAGACACCTTTGGTGGTTCCAAAGAATTCCTCTGCTAAGTGTCAGTTAGTCAGCAAGCCTCTGTGAAATAACCCTTTAGGAAACGCACAAAATAGCTTCCTATATGCATACTCCTCTCTTTTTAAAAGGCATAGTTTACTTATCTGCAACTACATGTTTTTAAGGAGCCTATGTGCTGTCCTAAACCTTATGGCTTTTTATAGATATTTCTGAAGAGCAAATAGTGTACATCTTGTAAATGTTAAGTATGTATACAAGAATTCAGTTGCTCACAGTTAACATATATAATGGGATTATAATACATCAGCTAGTACCCTGAGTAGATATTCTAAATTAAACCAGTATGACAGAGAATCATTTGTCCCTACAACAGTGATGATGACTAAGGAAAATATTTTTAAACATTTCATCATGGCACTGTGAAGACTGACAGGAAATATTAAAAAACAAGAAACTGCTCCATCAGCCCAAAAAAACCCCACATTTCTAGTTGGAAGAGGGACACACGTCCAGTTGAAGCACTACATACAAATTACAGCATCTAGTTACTCAGATCTTAACAGAACCTTCTATGCTTTGAAAATCAAAACTAAGCATCTCCATAATTCCTATCTTATTCATCTTTCCTTGCCTTCTTCACTGCTTTTTTGTCACCTTTATTGGTGATGTTACTTCTAACAGCTTGGTTGAAAATGGCATCATAATAGACTGTCAGAAAGTTCGCTTGGCATAGCGAACTTCTCTGTTTAAAATCCACTCATTAAAAACAGAATAAAAACTGACAGAGACTAATTTGTGCTCTAGCTAATCCTCCTCACACATCTTGAGGACTGCTGTTAAGACGTAGAGCTTTTCTACTCTGTAGAAAGTATATTTTTGACTGACCTTGTGGTAAATGCAGTCTGCTCCTTTTTGTCCTTTTCTCCATGAAAAAATTGCCTGGCTGTCCCTTCTGCTTACCCTTGCTTCCTGCTGCCTGGTGATCTGTGACCATACCATCTGACTCTCCAAAAATACCATCGACACGATGCCAGGGATCCCGCGGCCGTTGATTTGGCTGGATAGATCTTGGGGTAGGAAAAGTCACACCAACATCTCGAGTGTTTTTCTTAGTTGCACCATTCACAATCTCCAAGTCTCCTGCAGTTCAAAATGAAGCAGTAAGTAACCTTGGACCAAGGTTAACAGTATGAGTTTAAATAGGGCCTAGTGTCAGGTCCTGCATTTTGGTTACAACAACCCCAGGCAATCCTACAGGCTTGGGGAGGAGTGGCTGGTAAGCTGACTGATGGAAAGGGACCTTGGTGTACTGATGGAGACAGTCGGCTGAACATGAGCCAGCAGTGTGCCCAGGTGGCCAAGAAGGCCAATGGCATCCTGGCTTGGATCAGGAATGGTGTGGTGAGCAGGTCTAGGGAAGTCATCCTGCCCCTGTACTCAGCATTGGTGAGGCCTCACCTCAAGTACTGTGTTCAGTTTTGGGCACCTCAGTACAGAAAGGACGTTGAGGTGCTGGAACAGGTCCAAAGAAGGGCAACAAGGCTTGTGAAGGGCCTGAAGAATATGTCCTATGAGGAGAGACTGAAGGAACTGGGGCTGTTTAGTCTGGGGAAGAGGAGGCTGAGGGGAGACCTTACTGCTCTCTTCCAGTATCTGAAAGGTGCTTACAGTGAGAGGGGGGTTGGTCTCTTCTCACTGGTGACAGGATGAGGGGAAATGGCCTTAAGTTGCACCAGGGTAAGTTTAGGTTGGATATCAGGAGATATATAAATATATATAGGGGTGCTGGGGACCTCAGCAGAGATCTGAAAAACCAACTTCCAACCTATTGCTGAAAGACACAGCAGCAGGAATAAATACAGCTTTACGTTCAGGCCAAGAGAACTGCAGCTTTTACTGGACTTGAATGAAAACTGCACCAGATCAAGATGAGCTTGTATTTTAAATAGGATATAACATCCAAAATAATACTAAGAGGAATATGAAATGCTGCAGTTGTGAGCCTTCTGAAATAGCATATGCCCACAAAATACATTCTGTGAGCAACAGATGTCTTGCAGAGAAAACAATATAAAAAAAAATACAGTTATTCCACCTTTACAATTTAAATGGATAAGTTTAGGTTAACAAAGCATACTAAGTGAAAGAGAAAGCTGGCTACTAGTGAAGCAGGCCAAGAAAGGGCTCGTTTTAATTAGAACATAACATCTTTCTCTAAAGTATTTGAAGTGAATTTGAAGAATGCTGCATGCTCATCCCCACCACAGGAAACCTACACCAGATGTTGGCAAATGGTTTCCAAAGAGACAAAAAGAAGCCAACGCACAGACTGTGAGTTTGGAACCCAACAACTCACCTGCTTGGATACCTTTGTTTAACATCCGTGCACGTCGCTTGTTACTGAGAGCTGAGCTTGGTCCCCAGGAACCACTGCTTGTCAAAGCCGGATCCAATGCCTTCTAGAGGGGAAGGAAGAACAAACATGCAAGAGAGCAAACTCCTGAAAACATAACTGAAATGACCAGAACGTGGGGTTTAAACAACAAGAAAGTTAGTCATCACTCTTTATTTGCCGTAGCACATAACAGTCAGCCTTCATTTCATCCTCATGCACCAATATACTTCCAGTATCCTGTTCCAGTAAGAAGAGTGCACAGTCCCTGTAGGCAAGAGCTTGCTTGTGATCACACTCTGTACAGGGCTGGGCATCCTCCAGTTCTCTCATCCAAAGCTCAAGGATAAGTGTGGCATATGAAGACAACCCCTTTGCTACAGCAAGATCTATTGGCTGCACTTTCAGGACAGATCACAAAGTGCAAAGTATTTCTGCTGGGGGAAGAGGGAGGAAAAACCATCTGAACTGAATCTTATATTCCCACTCTCCCAAACCAAAAGCCTTTAAAGGTTGTGGGACTGCTGCAGGGACAAGCTGTCTTGGAAAAGTAACACGTTGCTTTGCAAATTCACCGTGAACTCCAGTTCTGCAACACTGGAGTGAAAGAGCCAAATCCTTTTGAAGCACAAAAAGTTCTCTCACCCTTATAATCCTCAGTACACCCTATTCTCCAGGCAGAGAAAACTGAGCCCAAGAAAAACAAGAGGCAAGGGGCTCACTGTAAGAGCAACATTTAGGCAAAATGCTAGGTTCATGTCTTCAACATTCACACAAACAGGAGTTCCAGGAGCTTTAAGAGGAAGTTTTTCCACTTAGAGGGTGGTGACGCACTGAACAGGTTGCCCAAGGAGGTTGTGGATGCCCCATCCCTGGAGGCATTCAAGGCCAGGCTGGATGTGGCTCTGGGCAGCCTGGTTTGGTGGTTGGGTTGGCGACCCTGCACATAGCAGAGGGGTTGGAACCAGATGATCATTGTGGTCCTTTTCAACCCAGGCCATTCTATGATTCCAGCCATGAAGACAGTAAGAAGCAGGATTTTGTTGTAATAAATAACTTCCACTTTATGACACTGTAATTTTACAGACATTTCAAATGGATTGCACTCTGCAATGTAATGCATCTGGTCTACGAGCTTCTTCATTTATATGAAGCACAGAGAACGTTAATGCTTTATTAACAGCAATTAACTGATAGAGTTTCCCCAGGCTTCAAGCCCAGCGGTGCGGCACAGACCAAATCCCTGCAACTCTGCTGAATTTCATTTTTAATTATGAAACAGATTTCCCTATTTTTTTTTTTTTGCTTGCTCCTAGCAATTAGTATCCTATTAGTAACTCATAGCGCCAGCCACAATGGAAATGAACAGAGGCTTTTTAATTACCTTTTTATTGATCCTCTGCTATCACCACTTCAATGCAACACGCAGTTTCAACGTTTAAAGGAGGTAATTTTTACTCTCACACACACTGACAAGAGCTGTTTTCTGGTTTCATAAAACTATTAGAGCTCTGATAGAGCACACCAGACAGACGTAGGAGATATGCATCTCCTCTCAGAGAACAGCTTTCAATGTGCACTCAAAAGGGGAAGACACTATAAAGTTAAAAATGAGATAACCCATTTACATGCACATGCATATCAGCCTGCAGGAATAAATATAAGCAGCAATTTGGTACTGAATACTGACGTGCATGTTGCTATTTGGGCTAGAAAACTCAGTGCAGTGCTTTCAAAGCCCTTCAGCAGTTATATAGCACAACCTTTAGCTTTGTACCTGCTACCAGATGGCAGCTCGAAGACTGCTTTAGAAATAAACAGAAACTGGAAGAGAGAAAAACCTTCTGGGATGGGTTCAGCATCTATAAATAAAAAAAAGCTGCAGTCGAGTTTGCCAGAAGCAGAACTGACAATAGGCTCCCAAAAAACCTGAGCACTTGTCTGAAAGATTTGTACAGTAGTGACTCTGGGAATAGGGCTTCTGCTATAAATAACTTATCTGAACCACAGATACGTGAAACTAAAAATTACCTTGATTTCTGCAGTGTATCACTGAATCTACCTACACTTGGATGTTAAAACAAAGCTTGTGTTTTGCCACTGATTTTGTCTCATCCTTACTTGACGTGGGTCACATCTCTTTATACACCACATCATCAGATCACGGAATCATAGAATGGCCTGGGTTGGAAAGGACCACAATCATCATCTGGTTCCAACCCCCTGCTATGTACAGGGTCACCAACCACCAGACCAGGCTGCCCAGAGCCATATCCAGCCTGGTCATGAACGACTCCAGGCATGATAGAAGATACTGCTTTCTAAAAGCCATATGGGCTCAATGCAACCTCAAGGACTGGGAACAGTGAGCTTTAATTCTCATTTAAGAATGACTGGAACCTGTTATCTCATGGGTGATTTTAGCAGCCAAAGGCTAGAGGCTGCTTTTAAGGTCCAAACAGACACTGAATGATTAGCCTTAACACGCACAATGGAATAAAATCATCTTTGAAACAATTCTTAGCCTTGAAAAATCCTGTTTTCCCTCAGATTCAATAACTTCACACGAGTTTTAGCTGTTAGTATATAGAAATACTAACTTCTCTCAGTGAAATCCATTACTAACAATGGCACCATCATTTTCTTCTGCCAAAATGAGAAGAAAGCTATTTCCTACTTTCAGCATTAACACCCTTCACAGAACACCAACATTTATTTCTTACTACAATCACTAAATCCATACCAAGGGAGCATATAAACAGGAGGGGGGACAGCTGCTTACAAGGGTGGATAGTGATAGGACAAGGGGGAATGGTTTTAAACTGAGACAGGGGAGGTTTAGGTTGGATATTAGGAGGAAGTTTTTCACTCAGAGGGTGATGACACACTGGAACAGGTTGCCCAAGGAGGTTGTGGATGCCCCACTCCTGGAGGCATTCAAGGCCAGGCTGGATGTGGCTCTGGGCAGCCTGGGCTGGTGGTTGGTGACCCTGCACATAGCAGGGGATTGAAACCAGATGATTATTGTGGTCCTTTTCAACCCAGGCCATTCTATGATTTTATGAAGGCTCCCTTTCAGGAGAATAATAATCATTTCCTCTAAGAGGCCATGGAAAAACCCAACCAAAGTCTTCATCCCTCAGCTCTGAAATAATTTTATGGCAGAGCTTTTGTCTAGAATGCTCAGCTCAGGGCAAAGGCTTTCTTTTGATGTGCCTAAACTGCCAAATGTTTTAGTGGGAAATATTGGTGATAGGTGGACGGTTGGACTGGATGACCTTAGAGGTCTTTTCTAACCTTGGTGATTCTATGATTCTACCATACAAACAACATTTTATGGGAAATTTTAAGTGATTCTCTAAACAACAAACCTTATTACTGTAAATTTACAGTTTAAGAGCAGTTGTGAAGATGTGTCAAAGCTGTCTTTTAGTACACATACCTGGGTCTCTTTCTGTTTCCTGTGTCTCTCAGAAGCAACCTTTGGATGTTCTACATCCCTCACTCCGCTGCTTTCCTCGTCCCACTTTTCAGAGCGGCTTTTCTGCTGGTGGATGGTATGATAAAGCTGGGAAAGTCTTGGTGACACCTGCACCCTTCTGTGTCCAAAAGCCCTGACCAGTCTGGCAGTGTCGATGGTGGAAACAGAACTGCTCACCTCAGTCTGAGTCGTAGTTTCTATGTCTGTTTGTGTTACCGCATCTGATTCTGAGATGGTGGAACTGATTGTGGTGCAGAGATCTTTACTAAGCCTTGTCTCTGAGCAAGTGTCACTACAAGTGTCCAAATACTGCCGGTGCTCTGAAATTTCATTTGTGTGGCAGGTAACTTTCTCTCCTGACCTATCTTTCCTAAGCTCAACAAAGCTTCTTTCGCGACAGTTGATACGTGGTCTCTCTTTAACACGTGCTGCATGAGGCCCCAAGGTACTTTCAGCCATGCTCTTCTCCGGCAGTCTTATTTTCTCCTGCTCTTTCACCTCACTTGTGTTTTCAGAAGCACTCCTTTCTGATTTTGCTGGTATCAGTGTATACCTAATGGGGTTCTGAAGGACCCTGGCCAATCGATCGAGGCGTTCAACAAGGGTCAGCTCACCGTTACGCCGAAAATGATGCTGCTGGTACCTCTTCTGGCGCTCCAAAAACTTAACCCAGAGTTCATCTAAGCTACCAGCAGAGTGGGTTCTCTGTCTCAGAGGCAGGTCTTTAACCACATTCTCACGAAGGTTGCTCATTTGGCTACAAGCTGCCATTTGGTCTGCTTCTCTTCTGCCCCGCTGAAGCAACTCCTCTCCTGGGGTTTCATTATTCAAAGATGTATCAACGTTTAGATCCTCATTCTTGCTATAATCTGCCTCTGCAGTGAGCGGGAAGAACTCACGTTCGCCATCTTTCTTATGGTGGGCAGAGAAAACACGTCTATGTCGATGTGCCTTCTTCCGATTCTGAATGACAGTGCTGGAGGAAATTCCAGTGTGTCCCACACCAGAAGAGTCCTCTGAGAGCTCACTGTTGGACAAGAGGTAGTTCTCACACGTGGGCACTGGATGATGGAGGTAGAACTGTGCGGACTTGAAGACTGAGTGAGTGGCGTTCACCGACTTTAAACGATGACTGCCTTCAAGAAGAGAAGAAAACCCTTTAATATTGGTCCTCTACAGGGAAACAAGAAGCAAACAGCAATTCTTAAACAGGGTCATTTTCACCCTAACACTCCCATTCTCAAAACTAACTACTCTATCATTTGCTATAAGGAATCCAAGAGAATACTGAATGTATTCATCCAGATCAAAATTTGGCCAGAGTCATTATTTATATTCATGGAAATTCAAGAAAGGCAACCACGACTCAGCGTGCCTTTCACATAAATGCCCAGGATGTACAAGTGTTGCCAAAGGCTACGCTTAAGCATTATTTCTTAAGTAATTCAGAGAAACACAACATATGAGAAAACCAATACCACCTCCTCTACAGCTCTGGAAGGATACCAAGAAGGATACCTTCTCTGATAGGATACCAAGACCTAGCTCTGCTTTGCTTTCAAGCTCAGTTAACACGTTATACCTCCAAGTAGTGGTGAATTCCCTCCCCAGAATATGCTGCTACCTGAAATTATAGAGGACTACATGCAGAAATCTAATAATAAATCCATTTTAAAAGATATACATTAGGCATGCATGCAGTACATACTAGCAGAAAAGTACTCCAAGCCAATTTTAAAGCCATTTGCTATAAACTGTAAAAGCCATGATATTTTAATAAAAGAAAAAATGCTTCATGTTATGTCCTTAGTACAATGGACTGAGTTGTATAATGATCCAAAAGGAAAGTAGGAACAATAGTTGCTAGTGCCAGAATAACTTCTCAAGTCCCTCTGCTTCCTGCAATGTTATTTCATGCCATTTTAGCCATGCACACAGTTTAAAGGTGCATTATGAAGTACTAATAGCTTTAATTTAAATTTAAAAGTTAATACAAAATGGAATAGTCCATTTACTAATGGCAACGCCAGTGATTAGATAATAGTGAGCTGTCAGTAAATGCATGTCAAGCTCCATTACTGGCATAAATCTCACCCAAATTACTTTTTCCCCTCACTGCCATTTCTACCTCCCCCCCTCCTATCCCCAAACGTTTGGTTGTTGTTTTCAGCAGTCTTTTCTTGTTTTACTCCTCCTGCAATTGTAGCAAAAACACTGAACTGGAACCCAGGTCTTTTATTTTAAGCAAGCTTTGCCACTGAGTCAGTAAGTGTCCCACAGCTGAGCTTCTCCCTGTCCCTCTGAGAAACACCACCAACGCCTTACTGAGAGTCACAGGCTCTGGTTTTACAAAACCCCAATTCTATGTGGACAATAGCATGGCCAGACCCAATCTCATTAACTTTGAAATTAGAGGAATTTATCTTTGCATACAAAGTCAACTTTCATATGCCCAAGCAGGAACATTTATCCACATCCTCTTGACTGTTAGATCTGGGAATATGATGCAGATTTTTCTGCTATTTCCGTAGTCTTAACAACAAAATAGAAGGAATGCAAACATCCAAAAAATAAAACTAAGTTCATACAGAGAAACGTTTTTAAAAAACAAACACATAACTTGCATAAATTTAAGCTCTAGACAAGCACTGTGGGTAGAGGTAATCTTTTATTAGACCTGCTAAAAATATAGTTGAAAGAGTCTGAAGATTTTAAAAATGCCAGTTCTCCTTCAGAAAGCCTTCTGAAGCTTCCAGCTGTACTGTTTTAACAAAAGACCATTTCTACTTACAGTGCTTTTATTTACCTGTGTCTTGAGACTATCACTGCTACAAAAAAAAAAAACACCATTAATTTTATATTAACAATTGTGTTCCCCTCTCATTTTTATCCAGGCTGTTCAGACAGACAGTACCCTTTTATTGCTATTTCAACACAGTATTTTCTTTCCTGCTGCAGAATCTCATTTGGAAAGCTCCCTTCTATCCACACAGTCTTCCTCCAGTTCTACCACTATGACCCAAAAGATTCATCTTCTGTTTTTGGGCACCCCAGAAATACTGTTTGTGACTTTACCCATAAGGTTAAGAACTATGTCATTCAGAATCCATTATGTCTTTCATACTGTTCTACTCCCATCCATCATTAACAGCCACAATTATACTACCTTCTAGCAATTTGCTCACTGTTTAATTTAGCAAGAACTGCTGTAAGTACTGGACTGTGCACAATAAGCACCTTCCCTTATAACTCACAGCTTTATCTAAGAGAGATGGCAACGAATATGCAATTTTCTTTTTCCTGTTCCTTCTGTCCAGGAAGAAGACACAATTCACAAACTCAACAAAAAAACCCTCATCCCAACTCACACATGGCAAAAAAATCAAAAACCACTGGATGAGACTTAGGACAAAAGGAGTGTCCATCAGGATTAATTTTAGTTACTATCATGAGACACCACAAAAAAAAAATCATCATTTAGCTCAGTGTAATTTCATTTTGTCAGCGTTCCAACAATGCAAGATTGCCTTAAAGTAGTCTGCTAGAATATTAACTGACCTTCATCCCTCGGGAGCACCATCCAACAAGGTTAATGGAGGAAAGGAAGAAAGAGATAGTCAAATCCAATTAAAACTGAGTTAAATACAATTGTTACAGAGATATGCTGCTATCTTGTGATGTCACAAAGTATCTGTGAACAAAACTCCTATCCAATATTCGGATTCACTCCATGAGTTTTTATTCACCAAGGAATTTCTGTTGTTTTCTACATGTGCATCCTTTCCATACTTCGCACTTCACAGAGCACCAGCATAAGACCAAAAATCATAGATCCTAAAATGTAGCTTTTTTTGCTCTTATTTATTTTGCATGTATGTTAGAAAAGCTACCTGGGGCACCTTCCTGTGCTATCATTTGCTCTTCAGCCCAGGCAAGCTTGGGCTTGGCCCTCTCACTGCAGACTCCTTCTTTATGCTTTATAGCTGTAGTGTCTGGAGGCTTATCATCCTGTATGCCAAGCACATTTGCTGGAAGTCCTGGGGGAAGAGCATCATTTGATCCTGCAGAAAAAAAGAGGGCAATAATTACGAGTAAAAAGAGGAAACAGAAAAAATAGAGAGGAAATTTTACAGCAAAGTAGTCTGAAATAAAGCCCGTTACACAAGTATCAGTGCAACACCTTCAGAAATCAGCCATCATGATACCCAGAGAGCAGTTCTAGTGACTAAATAAAGCAGTGAATGCTGCAACATTGTTTTCCATGAATTTTGGTGACAAGGTTCTTCTGTGAGACACAGATAAATTTTACCTATCCTACTAATGGGAAGGAAAGAACATGGGAAACTTAGCGTTAGAGAAGTCGCCAGGAAGCCAGACACAGGACTTGAGACTGCTGCTCAAATTCAGATTCCACACATTTTCGCTGACTGATGTAAATGTGTATTTTCTGAGCTTTGAATAGCAAAGGAGAACAACTACAAGACAAGAGTAGGTCTGCATAACCTCTAAACAAGAATTCAAGACAGCAGAGTTCTCTTAGTACTGCTGTCTCCTAACGTTAGAAACCTAAAATGGCCCCTAACTGATTTATCATTCTTGTCAACACCACCTGGTTACATACAGCAGACTTCACTTAATTTCCTTCAGCTGCTACTCAGAGCTGAGAATCCAAGCTGCAGCAGGGAGCTTAAAAACAACTACGTATTTATTTTAATTCCACTGTACGTTTTCTAGAACCTTGCACCATCTCATACGCATGTTGGATTTTTATAGCTAGCATCTTATGTTCTACAAAACAACAGACTCACATCACGTTTGTTTCTCTCCTTTTAACCGTATTACAACAGCAACACTGCAAAGAGGTAATGAGCAGAGAGCCATAATCACAAACATAATCTGTGGCTACAACAGCTATTTTGTGCACCTACCATCACTGCTGCACCAACCCATTTCCCTGAAGGGCATCCAATAGGAACTGGACAGCTTTGTAATATTAATTTTGGCTACAAATAGCTTTGTATGTCAAAAAGCTCTGCCAGAAAACAATGCAAGTCCTGTAAGGCTTAAGCGACGTGGTCATTGCATATAGAACAGAACTAAGTAACAAGAGGTAAAGCAGAAATTGATTAATCCCAGCTGATTCTTTTTGTCACTAAATGAAAAGTGCTTTTTATTGGGAGATGCGTGGATGGGGGAAAGAGGTGAGTGTGTATTTTAAACCACAGTTACAAATAACATTGTTTATAGAAGCAGTTTCTACAGTAGAATCTCCTAAAGTGGAAGACAGAAATTCAGTGCTGAGAAAGCTGTTACTGGGAATAAACCACAGCCATTGCCTCACATTTAGGAAACCTACAGTAAGTAAGTGCTTGAGTGAGAGCTCTCACCGTTGTTTTCTGATCCAAGTGGAGAAATTTTGGCTCCAGCTTTTAAATAAGGAACGTAATACATCTCAGTACTTCCAGAAGGTTTATATGGCAGCAGTAATGGCTGACCTGCTGGGATGAAAAGCAAAGCAATTAACAGAAGTCAGGATTCAATCCTTTAATGCAACTGATGATAAAAGCAACAAAAAGGAATGGAATCGTTCACAGCAGTAAATCTGGAGAAACAGCATATTCTTCAGGAAAACAAACTGGAATTGATAAAAGACTGACTGCCAATTAAACTGGCAAAGTAGCTTACTTGCAACTCAGATTGCCCACATAGCCTCCACTGACCCATGCTTAATGAAATCATT